>NW_009225144.1:0-43916 GCF_000690835.1 Fulmarus glacialis
TTATTAAAGTCCAGGTAGACCACATCCACGGTTGAATTGAAGTTGAGTGTTAAGTTTATGCAATTAAATAGTGTGGAAGACTTTTTTCCCTTCGTTTAGGCCTATGGGGTTTTTTTGGTCTTCACCAAAATTCCTTATAAAATTCCTTATATAATTAGAGAGACTTGTCTCCTTTCTACTTCAGGTAGAAAATGAAAACACATGGCTTGAAGTTGGACAAGTACGTGTGTATGGGTATTACACTTCTAGAATCTGCACATGGTTCTGTGGGCAGCACTTAAATCCCTGTGTAAAGATGAAGCTGAAACAATCATATAGAAAGTTGTGTAACTTCTAATTATCGATGAAATAAGATTAATGTGGAAAAAAATGTCCCACTAGTTAGGACCGTGATGTGCAGAATACTCTGCTACAATTTTGGCATAACAATAGCTTTCCTACTATTGGAAGCATAATACACTGGTAACTTAGAGAAGCTCTTTTTTAAGCTCATACATAATTTACACATGCTGGTTTCACTGATGACTTCATATGTTAATTTAAGCAAAAACAGGTGTCGCTTTGAAATTCGAATTTAAAGTATTTTTGTGAAATTGCACTATTCTGACTTCACTATGTGACACTTATAATAATAGTATTTCTCCATCAGTAAATATGGGTAAACAGCTGTAACATACATAAATGTTTTACTGTTTTAAAAAAACGCATACAGAGATATGACACGTTGTCCTGGTTCCGGCTGGGACAGAGTTAACTTTCTTTCCAGTAGCTGGGGGGTGCTATGTTTTGGGTTTGGTATGAGAGGAACTTTGGTTTGGCCCATTGATGTTTTGGCTGGTGTCGAGTAGGGCTTGCACAGGGGACTCTTCGGCTTCCCATGCTCTGCCAGGTGCATGGGAAGCTGGCGGGGAGGGGGGAGCATAGCCAGGGCGGCTGACCCAGCTGGCCAATGGGGTATTCCATAGCATGTGACATTATGCTCAGTATATAATTAGGAGGTGTGGTCCAGGAAGGTGTGGGGGGGGTTCTCGCAGCTCGGGATGGGCTGGGTGTCAGTCAGTGGGTGGTGAGCAATTGCATTGTGCATTGCCTGCTTTGTATATTCTGTTATTGTTGTTGTTGTTATTATTGTTATGATTACTGTTCTACTTTTGTTTTATTTCTTTCTCAATTATTAGACTGTTTTTATCTCAAACCGCGAGTTTTCCTACTTGTGCCCTCCTGATTCTCTCCCCCATCCTACTGGAGGGGGGTAGTGAGCAAGTCTCTGCATGGTGTTTAGTTGCTGGCTGGGCTTAAACGACGACACACGTGTTCCATGTAAATGCATCTGTATGATTTGACATTCTACCATAATTCAGTGTCTGTTGACTTCAGGGGAAAAGCTCCCTCAGGTCTTCAGTGAGTCAGATATTCTTTCCACCCTTCTTGGTATTTGTTTGTGGAATTGCTTGCGTAAACAGCAAAATAATTCTCTCGCTGGCTTCTCTTAATTAGAGCGTTGCATTGTGTTCCTTGTAACTTCTGTCTACATACGTATGTATGGCTATTAGAGTTGAACACTGGTAACTTCTCTAAATAGAAGTTTTGGGAAATTTGGAGGTAAGGGAGGGATGTTAAGGCTATACTCTGATTAAACAAGGTATAGCCAGCAGAATGAGATGGGTAAAAAGAGGATGAACAGTTAGAAGACTAACAAGCAGAAATAACTGAAAAAATCACAACACAGTCTATTTGGAGGGAATGTAGAGTCAAATTCACTTCAGTCACTCGTGGGAACTGACATTCATGTCTTGCTCCTGAGGTTGTACATAATCAAATACAAATAAGGGAATGGGGTAAGTGTATAAATGTCAGGGACTCTTCTGTTTTGTTTTCTCAAATGCAAAACACTTGCATGTGTGTTCAATGCCTTTGCTCCCCTTCAAGAGGCAAGGGGCATTTTTCAGGGACATTCTAAAATGTTTAAGAAAAAAATTTTTTGTGCAGTCAGCATCAGGGTCAAACAACAGTGTGGCTTTTTTGATTACAAAAGCTGAACAATTTTAGTAAAGCATCCTTTTCCTCTCTCTTATTTAAGAGCATTACCCATACTGCTATTGAAAGGCATGACAGTTCATAACAGCCATTTAAAGTTTGCGTTTGATTCCAGTGGGACTTGGAAACAAGAGGCTAAACTCCAAATATAAATTAAGTTGCTTAACTAGATTCAGGCTAATGCAGTTAACTCTATCAAATCAAGCAGCACATTTACTTTGCTTTTGCTTTAAAAAGTAGAGTGGCAAATTCTGAAAGAAATAACTTTAACAAATGAACATAGTTTATTTAGCAATTATAAAAGACTATGGAGTTCTTTGAAATCCTTAGAGACAGATCAACTCTATATAAATACAAACTGCTTCTCTCAATATACTATAGCTGCAGGCATTTTAACAATACCCTTTCTAAGCTGTCTTCGTGATTGTTTGTGTATCCATAAAGGGTTCACGACTGAGGAGGCCAGTAAATGAGCATCCCCACAAAAGTACTGTGTTTTTCTCTTTGGACTCCGAAAAGTTTTTATGGCCCTGAGCTCACCAATAATTGAATGTCTGCGTGACAGGCAAAGGGTGCTGGTGCTTTTATAGGAACTAATTTAAATGTTACATTCACCCAAAAATGAATTATCATCTTTCTACGCTTTAAAATATGGAGGCCAAGACTGATAAACAGCAGTGTGAGGAAAAATGTTGGAAAAACAGATTGGTGATCTGGCAAACAGAATTAAAATCAGTTCAAAACGTGTTACATCTAGGGGAAAAAACAGACTGAGACAAATACATCTCAACTGCTGTGATGAAAGAGAATTGGCTCCAAACCCAAAGATTTCTCAAGAAGAAAAAGAGAAGAGGCTTTCCAGAAAATTCTGTAGGGGAAAACCTCTATGACGTGTTTGAAAAATAGTAATTTAGATGGATGTAGAAACCGATTGAACCCACACAAGTAAACATTAAAAGTCCCTTAGCCAGGCTAACTCCAGAGTTGCTGCGATACAAGTCTTGGATACCAAGAATTGATTCTGACTGTTGCAAGTAGCTAAGTCTGGTTTTACTCATAGGAGATGTGAAAGTGCTCTTCTCTGATGTCAGTGCCGTCGCCCATGCCAGAAGGAACAAACAAATGTTGACAAAAAAAGTACTGGAAGAAGAAGAAGGTCCTTTCATACCCAGTGAAACTGCGATTTAAGAATCAGTAACATCGTTATTTCTGTCGTTTTTCACCCCTTCAGAAAATTAAAGGAAAAAAACCTCTTGGCTTCATGCAGTGCTGAGCCCGCACCATTTTTAAGGGTGATTCAGGATGCGGAGAGGGCTATGTTCATTTAAAACTTAATTCCATGACATTCTGTCCTTTGTCACTGTTTACAGTTTGTTGACTTCCTTAGTGCTTTTCAAGTTGCTTCCTTTCAGGAAATGGAATGTTTAGTGAATATACTTAGTAAGGTAATATTAATCTAATTTTCATTCCCTATTCTTCCTGTAAATGGTAAACACTTTGAGTGGTGCACCTAAGACTTGGTTTCTCATTTAAGGGAGTCACATACCCTGGGAGGGGGAAATTCTTTATCTCAAGAATTTATTTTCTAAAGAAATAGCACTCTTCAACTTAAGACTTGTAATACTATCATAGGGCAGGGTAAAGTCTGTTGTCTTGATTGTGAAAGGAGCCTAGATAATTATCTTAGGCAACATGCATAATTTCAGATGAGTGAGATCAGGTGGGAATGAGTCTTATTCCCAGTGTGTAAAGGCTTAATTCAGACCTTCTTGAAAGAGTCCTGCTGACAAAGTGGACAGTAGTGCTTGTATTTAGCTGGTAATACTAAAGTGTCAATGATACTAATAACGTGTTCATCTGTGCCCACCTGAGCTCCTGTATGGCTGTAAGTTTGTGTGTAAAGATGCTGACTTCACTATCTGAGCATGCAATTCCTGCAGTAGTACCTGCAGTAGCCCCCATCAGCAAAAAATTGCTTGTGGTGGGCTGTGAAGTCATTGCTGCTTCATTACAACTGAGATGAGCATTGTGTAGAATGGTTTTCTGTTCTAGACGTAAAGACAATTGTCTGTGTCTAAATGTGGCTTTTTGGCTTTTGTTCCCTTATCCCTCAAGTGAAAGCCTTTTGGGTCTGGATATGCTTTAGATACCTAAGAATCTGGATAACTTGAATGGGAGTTAAAAAAGGCTTGTGGACCTGAATCCTGTGCTGGGTTGCTTACAGCTGGAGTTGCCTCCAGCCCCAAACCTGAAGCATGGATGTGAATTTTCAAGCATGAGACTCTTGAAAAGCTTGAAGTTCTGTTTCAGGAGAGGTGCTTCGCTCTGAAGAAGACAGGTCTCTGGGTGCTAATATTTTGCTTAATACCCACCCGGACCTGCAGCTGAAGCACTTGTCTGCCTGCCTATCCTTAGGAGTGCAGTCAACTAAGCCTTGTTAAACTCTCCTGCAGGATTAAGCTCCTTAAGGAGCACTATAGCATAGTCATGGTGGGGTTTGGAACCCAGGTGTAGTGAAGAGTCGCCCAATTCCTCAAAGAAATGTGTCTGAGCCCTGAAAGGATTTGAACTAAGCAGTCTTATGTCCTCAGTGCTTCCTGTTTAATGGGTTGGGCACATTCCTGTTCAGTGTGCTGGTTAGGCTGCTTGCTCCGTGCAATTAACTTCTCTCATCCCTTGTACAAGAGACCTTGGACTGATTAGTAGTATAACTCAGGGCTAAAATGTAAGCTTTTTAGCATTGTATCTATTTGTGGATCTAGTCTACATATAATACCTTTAAAACAAATAAACAAAAACCAGATTAAAAAAAATTATCCTCCAATAAATTCAGTTGAACAGAGTTGAGGCCATTCTGTCAGACATCTCAAACCACATTGCAGTCTCTACTAGTTTATTTGGGTTGGTATATTTTTCTGGAACATCCCAAACTATGTAAAAGGAAATGATAGTTATATTTCTCACTGCCAACTATTGATTAGTGTTTTAAAAATTGCTTTAAGCATGGAAAATGCTATAGTTCAAGATAGGATGTTCATTGCCTGAAGACTGTGTATAGAGAATCTTTGTAGTGGTAAAAAAGACGAGGAAGACAAAAGGTGATTCATAAAACCTGCTGACAGAGATCCCAGATTTCAAATCTGTGTGATTTGTATGTTACGCATTTGCACAGGACAAAAGTGATTGTAATTACTGTGAATTCCTCTGACTTGCACTAAAAAGGCTGTGTCAGTAAGAGAATTTATCAGCAAAGGGCTCCTGGGGGGCATGTAAATACCACTATTAATGTCTTTCAAAACAATCTCAGCACTTGTGCCTGCATATGCTCCTTTGATACTCAAGTGATAGCCATCCATATAAAAGAAAACACAACAAGCCTGTGTTGTAGACAGCAGAGAGTTTGTAAGAATCTGCCAAAATTCATGAAGAAAACCTACTTAAATGGAGGAAGTTTTGCTGTAGTAAATTTCTTCAAACAATACACTGTTTACCTTAATCTCTATCTTAAACTGAGATTAAGAGAACTGAAGAGTGGGTTACTTGTCTCTCCTAGAATAGACCAAAAATTTTGCTGTATTTTAGGGGTTTTTTGGGGGGCGGTGGGGGTGATGAGGAGGAAAACAGCAGAAGTCCCTCTTCTCTCAGCTGTGACAAGGGAGCAAGGAAGAGATTGTGTCCCTGTGACAATCAGGAAGGAAAAAGGCTTTTCCAGATACCTTCTTTTCAGTTATCTTCTTCCTTACCTTGGAAGCATCAAGTCTTCCGGATTATTTCTTTGCGTGTCTGTCAAGGATGCTGAAGAAGCAAACAGGGCTTAAAAAGAGGGTAAAGAAACAAGAGTGCAATAGAAGCAAAGAAGTCTGACAGCTCATTTCTGACTGGAGGGAGAAGATTGTGGTAGGAACATCTGAACAAGACAGAAGGAGGAAATTATGTGAAGACGTAGTGACATGGCTAGTCAGAAATAGGTGTATAGAGAAATGTGTATAACAGCAATGGTGGCAATAAGAATGGCAACAAAAAGAAGCTGTGGAGGTTACTGTTCAGTTACTGTCATAATAGGTAGCTGGATCGTGTTTTGCTCTTTGAAGCCTCATTGGTTTGCATAAAGGCAATAGAACTGAGTACTTGAAGAGTGACAACATATCAAAGGTTAAACTGTATTAACTAATGAAATACCTGTAAGATCATACAAATGCAACAAAAATAAGGAGTTACAGAAATAACAAAAAGTAGAAGGAATGCTGGAATTAATTACATGTCAATAGTGTGTAGCTGTAGCTGTCTAGACATGGTAAATAAAGTACAGCTTGACATACTGCCTTCTTGTTCAGTACGTTTGACTGGGTGGGTATGCACACATACACCTCCCCTCATGCAGGACTGTGGGGAGTACTTTTAAGCATCAGAGAAGGCATTGGATCTTGGATGAAATAACGCTGGGTCATCTTATTTTTAATTTCATTGCCATGTCTAATTTCTCGCAGAGCTTGTGAAAAGAGAACCAGGTGTGAGGTGTGCCAGTGCAGTGTAACAAAGTTTCTGGAAAGAGCGAAGATGCACTGCCCTACTTGAAGATAGGCATTGTATATTGAAGCAAAAAATGAAATTACTCAGCAGCTGTGCGTTGCTTTTTTGAATCCGTGTAGTTTTCAGACTTGTTTGTGCTTGTGACCGTTACAGAAAGAATAAGGCATATTCTGTCTGGTTTTCAGATGGACGAGGTTTGAATGCAGAAGGTTTTACTCAGAGCAGAGTAAGGGCTGAGTTCAGTCCTGCTAAGATCATGTAAGGAGAGTTCCACATTTGCTTCACTAGGATGACATCCATATCAACAGATCAGAAAGGGATTTGGGAGATCTGTGCCCCTTTGGCCTAGCCTGCAGATTGGGTCTGAGTATGAAGTATCAATAGTGCACTGTTGGGGGAGAAAATAAGTTATACCCACAGAAGCATTTTATGTAAGCTGTATTAAGTAATTCTGCTGCTTTCCCCAACACTGATCAGACCTCAGCTGCAGTATTGTCTAGTTTTGGACAGCATATTTGAAGAAAGATGAGGACCAAGTGACTGGTATCAAAAGCAAACGAGAAAGAATTGAGGTCTGCAAAATATGGCCTGTTAGACTGAAGAAGTTTAGATGGTTTTGGTTTGGAGAAAATGAGACTGAGGGAGATTCACGGTAGCAGCCTTCAGGTATGTTAGAAATCGATCCACAGAGGAACAGGGTTTTGTTGAAGTTTGCTGTAGATAAGGCAGGGCAGTAATATAATTGAATTGCAACAGGGGAAATGTGAGTTAGGTATTCTTAATACTTTTGTGATTAGAGAGGCTGAAGCACTGGAATGTGCTCCTTAGGGAGGCTGTAGAATCTGCATAATAGAAGGGTTTTAAGAATAGGCTGGACAAATGTTTTGTGTAATGCTGCTGTTTCATCTTATGTTGAGAAAAAGAAGAGAGGGGAATTAGGTGCTCTCTCAGAGTCTCTTTCAGTCCTTTCTACGCCTAGCAAGGGCTGTATTCCTCTCAATGTGTAATCTGAAATTTAGGGAAGATCTGCCTCTGGTCTGTATGTGAATCTAGTGTGTCTTTATCTCTCTTTCTTCTTTTTTTTTCTCCTCCTGCCCTCCCCCCCCCTTTTTTTTTCTTAGCTCTTAGCATTAGTAAATCTTCCAAAATCGTCCAGACTCTGATATACCTAAGACGTATGATAGCCAGTTTTCAACTTGTTCCGATCTCTGGGAACTAGGTTTTGGGGGGTTTTTTGTTTGTTTTTAATTGATGACTAAGTGGTGATAAGACAGGACTTCCTCATATATTGTCAAAAGTGTAGAAAAGTATTCGCCAATAGTTCTAAAAGCTTAACTATTTTACTTCTATTGTTGATTTTTATACATTGTCAGCTTTTCTTTTGGCTGAACAAGCATATCTAGTACTAAGAACTAAACCAGGTGGACTGGTGAAATAACTGGGAGACACCTGTTTTAGGAAATAATTTCCTTCTGCTTCCTTCTTTTTTTTTTTTCTGTCAGCATTTAATTAAGAAAAAAGAGGGAATTGATTATCTGAGAATTTAAAACGTTGAATCTATTTGCTGTTTAACAGCTTACTGGCTTTGATTTAAGAAGACAAATTTTCATTCCAAAGTTCTCCTCGTGCATCATGGTTATCATTTGAAAACATGAAATTGCCTTAGTTAATCTATTGTCTTTGGGAAGAGAATGTAATTTAAGATAGAATCTTCAGGTCTGATGAGATTCTGTGTAGATACACATATGAAAACACACTGGGCTCAGTGCAGAAGTAGGGTGTCATGAAAACAAAGTAGTGTATATCATTCTTGGAGGTACTAATGGAAAGCCTACAGTTTGCTTAGTTCTGTTTTCTCAAGAGATTTGCCTCAGGATATTTGTCATAAGTGAAGGTATTTAAAAAAAAAAAACAAAACCAAAATCAAACAAACAATCCCTTCCCCCAAAAAACAACAACAACAAAACCCCCACAAACCCCTCTAAAGAGTCAGAAAGACGTTTTGTGCAAGGATTATGGGAGAAGTATGTGTAAGCTCTACCATCTGAGTCCACAGTATTTACAAGCCACTGCTTGTAAATTTTATTGTGAATCCTTTTGATTAGGTCACTGTGAAGCACAAAAACATCATATGCACAATAACATAATTTTTTCAACACATTAAAATATTTTCTTCTTTTTGCCCCACTTGACCTATGAGACAGTACAGTGTAGTCATCTTTTTAACTGAATACTAGTTCTGCTTTCACTAGTGTTGCTAGCCCATTGTCTTCCTGCAAAACAGGGACATGCCACAAATCTTCTGAGATCCACTACAGCTATTGAATACTGTCTAGTTAAATCTTTGCAGAATGCTGGAGCTGTGAGGGCAGCCATAAAACCAAGAAAAAAATGTGTTTATAGAAATTCTTCTAGAAAGAAACGAAGGCTGAGTAGCATTACAGACAAAGGAACCCAGGAGGTTGAGGAGGAATCCTTCCCCTAATACAACTCTGCCCAGGCATGGCTGTGTGAGCCATTGTGACCACCTGGACCTAAAACCTGCCACCTGTCTTGTCTTAACTCATTCACCTTTTCTGCTAATGCAGAAAAAAACCCCCAGTTTTTCATGATGGACAGCAGGGGCAGAAGAGATTCTATGAAGAAATCCTTTTGCTTATATTTTCCATTTCTCCTGCAGTTGTTGTTAAATCATAAATTTATCACAGCAGGAGCTTGCCATGTTCATATTATATCATAGTGACTTACAGAGATGGAAAGCGAATCACATAGATGCGGTGCCAGTTTTCAACTAAAATTTCATCACTTTACCCAGGCATCTTTCTTTTTTGAATCTGGCTCAAGAGAGTTTCACAGATTTTGGAAATTATGGGTACGTCCTTCCACTGATCTCCTTTGACAAATGTATCTTAGAGTTCTTAGGTATAAGTGGGCCTGGACTATGAGGCAGGATGATGGCGCCGTTGGCTAAGCCTCCTCATTGTGAATTTGCTGCCTACCTTAGGGATGAAGCTTAACCCAGTATTAGTAATCCTGATTGTCTTATCTTTATTAAAACAACAATCTGAGTTTATCTCTAGTTCTGCCATTTTTTCAGTAGCTTTGCTATTTACTCGGTGTTTGTATCTTCTGCTTTTGTTGTCTTTCATTAGGCTTATTTATTTATCTGGTCTTACATTTGTATTTCTTCAGTCTGGTGCTATACTTAAGAGCACATGTTTACAATTGGCTTTGAAGAATTTATGATACATTTCTGTCTATATATATTTAAAAAAAAAAAAATTATTCCAGGTGCATTACAGTGCTGTAGCACCCATCATTTTTTTCCAGAAATGAATTTGAGATAATCTAAGTTGCAGATCTTGTCATGTGTATGTCACAGTGGCATCATCAGTAAAGCTTCTGGAGTTTAAAGAGGAAAATAATCTGTATGCTACCTTAAAAATGTACTGTCCTTCTTTAATATGAACTAGCCCAAAACCAAAAGAGGTCAAGGCTATAGCAGTAATGGGCTTTTTCTAGCTTGAAATTGTGGCTTTTAACATTAATACTGCCAAACCAGGTAAGAGATATCGAAGGATATAGTTTCTCATTTAGAATTAAATCATCCCCTCTTTGGAGAAGAGGGAAAAAAAAAACCAAACACAAAACTACAGAAGAGAAAAAAGGGAGAGGATTCAAGGAAGTCCAAGAGTCTAACCTAGCAGAGTTTCTGCCAAAAGCTTCCTTTCAAGAGAAGGGTCTGTGGTCTGTTTTCAATTTAAATCTGCTTGTATTATGCTCACTGTTAAGGTCCCTAAACCTTAGGATGTGTGAGGATAGTACTGTCTACTTAGGTACAACTACATAGAAGGACGAAGATAATGTCTCTGCCTTGAATCATCTCCTCATACACCGGTCAATTTTCAGCTCAGAGGCCATCATTAGCTTTGTATTCTTCCTAAATGTGTCCAGAAGAATTGAGGAGATTAAAAGCTGTGGTCTGCTAGGCAAGGAGAAGAAAATAATAGTTTCATTATATTTTTCATAAATACGAGAAAGATGGAGAAAATCTTCCCATGTCAAAAGAATACGAAGCTGTCTTATTTCTGGCTCTTTGCAACTAGTAAAACAGGAATGTCTTTGAGAATTTAATTTGTTTTATAGCAAAAGCATTGCTGAATAATGATTTGAATATTTGTAGAGGCTAGGGCTTACATCATGATCTTTTTCAGACTTCTTACTTCCCTGAAAAGCTGCATTTAAATATTCTTTCATGGATTCTCTTTACCTCTGTAGATACTGGCCTTTGTTGAAGGTACTGTTCAACTGCTGTTCCTATGTTGTTACTCCCAAACTTACATGCTAACATTTTCTCACCCAAAAGGGGTGAGAGGCAAATTTTTAATTTCCATTCAATCTCATACTAAGGTGTCTCTTCTACCAAAAAAAATTATGCTACAGAATTTTTCTGGTAAAATCTGAACTATGTGATAAAAATTATTTTAAAAATAAGATTTTTTCTGTTTTAAACATTGTGCCCAAATTTGGTTACAGCTCAGGACTCAACAACATAATGCAGAATACTATGAAGGAGAATTAAATAGTGGCTTAGTTCCATCCATACTGGCAAAGCCAAATTTTTTTTTTTTTTTTTTCTTTTTTAGTTAAGCTGGAAAATTTGTGTGCATCTCCCAATACTAGTTTTTACAGTGCAGGCAGGACTGACTTTTGCGACTCAACTAACCATGTTTTTTTAATTAGATCACATCCTAAAGGAAAAATGTTAGTAAAATATCTGAAAATATAAAATGGATTCGGCTTTTCTAGGAAAAGATATATATGAAACTATGCAAATAAAATACAAAGATGGCAGTATTGCTTGTGAAGCTCTGTTTAACAAAATGAAAGCTTAGAAGTTCTAGCCTCAGAGTTCACAAGCCACTTATGTCTGTTCATTGGGAAAGGTATATTAATGATATTTGTAAGAAATGCTTGGCATCCAAGAATCCAGGGTGTCTTCTAAATCGACTAAAATCACAATACTAGCCTTTAATTGAAATATTTTATTCCTGAGTCTGTCTGGGCTGTGCTTTTTCTAACTATTGGTTAGGGAGAATAAGGTGGGAGCATCTGTATTACAGCTGCTGTTCAAATAGAGCAATGCCTTTACTGTAGACAAAACAGTTGGTACAGTTGTTTTAATTTATTTGTTTATGAAGAGGCAGAAATAAGAAGGCTTTATATTCTTTTGAAGTGGGAAGATTTTCTTCATTTTCTTGAGATTTTCAAAAAAATGTATGTCTAGAGGGTATTTCATAAACTAGGTTAGACAACTATCCAGCAACTTTTTTATTTCTATGACATGAGGAAGAAGGAGATTCTTCTCTTTCTGTGCGTCATTTCTTGGGATTGTTAGGTTTGATATGAAAGTATTTATTAATAGTTTCCACAAAGATGCTGTGATATATTTACAAAAACTTGCTGAATTTATTAGTAAGGGTGCAGAGGACAAACTGTTTTCTTTTTAAATAATTGCAAATTGAATCTGTTCTTTTCCCCTAATTTTCCAAATGAGTAGTTTTAATCTCTTTTTTGTCTTCAGCTGTTAGATGTGGAATCAAATACATCTGTTTTAAAATCAAATTCTGTAACAAGAAGTTCTTTTAATTAGCTTAGTTTAAAATTCGTGTTTGCTCAGTCTTCATTATGTTCAAGTTTTTTAAATGACTGTAAGGAAGTATATAAAAAAAGAGAATCTAGTCATTTTTTATCTTTGAGCTCAGAATCAGTATTTTCAAGCATTGATACTTACTCACCCTTTTCTTTGACTTATTTATTACTTAAAGAAAGGCTGACAGCAAAGCTCAGTCTATAATATGTAAATCCTTGTGGAAAAAATAGTGCCAAAAAACTGTGAAAAAATGGGTCCAGGCAGCTGCGTCACAAGGCTTGACCACTTCGGGCTGGGGTGCCAGGAGATTTGAGACAGATGTTTTCAGACATGCCGCATGCCTAAAACATTTCCAGGGGTCGAGCTACAAATAGTGACTTAATAAGTGCAGAAACAGGAAAAGTATGCAGGAGGACACAAGAGTTTATTCACCCCTAGGTGCACAGCCAGCCTCTTTACATTACATCTGCCTGTCAGGGTTGGCTATTTAAGCTGTCATGCCCTTGGTATTGCTCTTTGTCTGCCTGTGAATAAAGTGCAGCATTGTGATTACTAATCCCACTCCAGTGACTTGACTTTAAATGTGGTTTTGGAGCGGATCCCGGAGTTCTGTTTGCTAAGCTTCCTACTCCTGTTTCAGAGACACCACTGGAGATCTATGAGAGAGAGCACTGCAGACTGCCCTCCTCCTGTAGACCTGTCGCCTTTTTCTCCCCCCCGCCTTTTTTTTTTCCCAAAAACTTTTTGAAGGAAATCAATGGATACCAAAGTGATCTGTTTATTTTTCTTTTTTTCTTTGCCTCCGCTGACAGTGGGAAATCACACTGGTCGCATCAAGGTGGTCTTTACACCCAGCATCTGTAAAGTGACTTGTACCAAAGGCAACTGTCAGAACAACTGTGAGAAGGGAAATACCACCACCCTCATTAGTGAAAATGGCCATGCTGCTGACACTCTGACAGCCACTAACTTCCGAGTAGGTAAGTACCCTGAAACTGTATTTGTCCTTAGCTGTCCTCTCTTGACTAACAGAGGGAGGAGATGCTTTGTTATTAATACCAGTTGTGCATCTGTTAGTCTTTGTTTGGAGGGCTGTGCTGAGTAGGAACCATTGTGTGTTAGACAAGCTTTCTGGTATCCTTCGGAACTGTTCCCAAAAGTTCCTTTTGTGTCATAGAAAAAAAACTCCCATATTTTTCATCTGAATTTTCAGCTGCAGGGCTACAACATGCTAAGCTGAAGCTTTTGGTAAAATTCATCCCTCAGAGTTTGTGTAGGTAAATAGAGAAAATGTCAGATTCCACAAAAAGTTCTGTTTCTTCTTTTTGCTTGTTGAATAGATATCAAATGCACATAAAATCTAGCTAACACAGTGAATCTGTCTTCAAAAAATTGTTCAGGAGTTCCTTAAAACTACAGTCCTTTTTAAAAATACATCAGCTTAAAACTTTTTCTTACTGCTGACAGTAAATCAGATTTCATATTTGTCATTTTTAGAAACTGAAATAATGTTAAGTCCAATTGAAGTTATTGAAGCTAGTAATTTCTCTGTTAATGTTTATTCTTTTTGCTTGCTCAGTAAGAGTATCAGCAGTATGCCAGTCTAAACCCTACAACTGCTTGAGTGTGTTGAAACAAATCCTGAAAGCTATCTAGGATAATGATTGGCATATTTTAAATGTACACTATATGATGTTGGTAGGAGTTTGTGTGCAAGTATCAGTCTTGTAAGCTAAGAGAAATACAGATATATGGATACATACCTAAACACTTTTAAATTTGTTGTTTCACGTTATGATATCCTTAACTGCTCTTGGAAAGTATTATGTTGTTATCCTGAAATACCATAGTATCATTTTCTAAAAAAACTTTTAAAATTAATTGTTTTGCCAGTTTGTACTCAAAGAATGCCAGATATAAACACTGTAATTTTAGTTTCCATCTAGTATAACGTAATGTCAGGCTGGCCAATGCTGCCCTTTTTAAAGTGCACTATATTTCAGCCTCTGAGGGGGGGAAAAGCTATTCCAAATTATTATACTTTTCATCCGGACAGACAATACAAAGAGCAGTTCTCTCTCTTAACACTCCTACTAGACTATCGGACTGTGGGTGAAAGATATTGAAATTAATAACACATTCCTTGATAGTATGCATGTTTGTAAAAATATATATGTTTTGGGCTAATGATAATAAAAAATGTTTTAAAAGAGCAATACAGCACATTTTGGGTTTGTTTATGGTTGTTTTGAGGCATTAAGAAAGAAAAGGATTTTGTAAAGGAATGGTAAATCAAACACTTTAAACTTGTGTTTACTGTCAGTGCAGATTTTTACCAATGTTTTGGCAAGAACCACAGCTAAGGAAGTTTTATGTTTAATTTTCTGACTACTGTGATAGGATAGGGTTTTTCTCCCCCCCTTTCATTTGACCTAATTTTTTATTGAAATTATGAAATGCTGAGAACGGGCAGTCATGTAATTTGTCTGCTATGTAAATCTGTGCTGTAACATGACCTTCTCTCAAATACTTGAAAACTTGGAGAGTGGAAATCGACCTGTGAAGACGTGTTCCACACTTTCCTTCCTGGCCTCAGGCCATGCAGCTTATGATGCACTGTGTACAATAGGCTGCTAGAAATATTCAACAAAAGCAGCTTATAATAGTATTTGATGGAAAGATAGGGGAGCGTTATGTTTAAAAATGTATAAAAACAAGTTGCTACACATGTATAGGGATTTTTAACCTGCCTGTAGCTATCTATCTTCCCTATTACCTTTAAAAGACCAAAAGATTCGCCACCTCTCTAAGTATCGTCATTTTTACAAAAGCGGAATAAGAAAGAAGTCTAAACTGTGACTTCAAGGCTCTCCAGTTAAAAATAAAAATGCTGAGTGAACTTAACTTCTTAATAGCCAGAGAGGACAGATCCTACACCTGTAGACTGAGTTCTTTCACTGATCGCAGATTTTGAGGAGCTTTTGAATCGGGGTTTAAAATACATACTACTGAAATAATTTTTATATCTGTTCACTAACTAGCGCCTCTCATTAGCTTAGGCTTGTCCTGATAGAGATGTCTCCTGATACATAAAGCAGTAGTAGTTTGGGTTTTCTGAGATAATTTATTTTTGTAATATTTTTAACATCTGTATTATGTTTTGCTTGTGCTTTTTGCCTTTAAGTCCCTGTTCTAAACTTGTTTACTTACTGTTTATCCAAAATGCATGGAAATTCTTACTCTGATCATTTGACATTTTAAAAGCGCAACCATGAAACAGAATGTCGTGTCAGAAAATACATACTTAAAGCAGTGAACAGCACTTTTTCAGTATGTTTGTTTTAAAGTATTTGTTCTTTCTAAAGTCAGAAAAGATAAATTCACATGCCCCATTTGGAAAACTAACTTCTATTACTAATAATAGATACCTGCTATGAGTGAGGAAATTAGAAAACTGCTTTAGGTTGTTAGATCTAAATGTATTTCTGTAGCAGGAGCAGCATTCTAGTACACAAGATTGAATTTAGATTCTCTGATGACAGATTGCAGTTAGCCATCGCTTTGCTTTGTTCTTAATAATCCATTCTTTCTAATAATGAACCAGCATAAAATTCTGTGTATATGTTTTAAACTTTGTGCTGAACTTTGTAAACACTTTTTATTTTCAAAGAGATATAAGTTGCAATGCCTGTACTAAAGCTACTCAAGTTTTTCCATGGGTTATTTCAGATTCTTAAAATTCGCTCAGTTTGTCATTTCAGCTGAAACTTGGTACCAGTGAGTCCAGGCAAGGAACAAATCCTGTTTCCTGAAAATTTTATTAGATATGGATAAGCCATTAAAAACAAAAAACCACAACAAGAAACAGATTGGGGGAAATGTAGCTTTTCAGGTAGCTGAGATTTTGGCTGTTCTCATGAAGAGCTCTAGCATTTCAATTGAAGGTGATGAAAGCTTGGTATTTAAAAGCAAGCATCTCCTTGATTGCCAGTCTGCTTCAGTGAAACTTTGGGGTTTTTTGTAGTTTCATTTTGTGAATGGGATATGTTGCACAGTTAAACTAAGCAACCTCAAATATTTCATTGGCTTGAAGAATGAAAGCATTTAATCTGAGTGGAAGCTTCTGCTGAATTGATAATTCCCATTATTCTATTGGATTGATGCATATGCAGTTTGTATGGTATTTCAGTCCTGATATATCTACAGAGGCTTGTAAAACAGGGTCGATACATGTGCATAGGAAAGGATGCATATAGAATAACATATGAGGTTTCTGTCTCATCCACTGTTGAAGTTACTCAGTGATGTGTCCTGTTTCTCCTCTAAATTATTCCACATTCCAAAATATTTATTTTTGAAATGAATTTTCTTTCTGTAAGGAGTGGGAGGACAGCAACTAATTTGTAACTGTAAAATGAAGCAGTAAGGAATTAGGAAATGCCCAAATTAATGTTCTTCGTGCTCTTTAATTTTTTCCCTATTGTGCATATGTATTTAATTATAGATTTACATTCTATTTTTTTCCACAAGATCCCTGCCTCATTCACTGCACAGGAATGGCAGAACTTAGTAAAGGAAGCAGTCATTTAATACTTAGGTTTATATTCACTGTTCATTTGCAGCCCTGCGTCTCATTTAAAGCGGTTCATTCAAACTGTTATAAATGAGAAGTTAAAAAGAGTTGCATGCTATTCAGTGGAAGTGCATATCTTTCTGTAGAAATTTTGTGACTGAGCAGTTGGCATTATCTGTGTCAAACAAGGAAATAGCAGCATTCTGCAGATGAAGGCCAAAGAGAGTTTAAGAATTTTTTCCCAAGAAAGATGGTTGTGGCAGAGGTGGTGATAGAGTTCATGCTCTGCTACTCCCCTTTATGTCACTCTTTGTGAGTGACATCATTATCTCTTTTTTTAACATTCCCTTCCCCTTTTCTTCTGATCTCTTTTCATATAGCCTGCACAGTTGTCCTTTGGTGTGCAGTTGGCTTTGCTGTGCACAACCATAGTTTACTTAGGCCGTTATTGGGGATGAGGGAACATTTTGTTGTGTGCTTTCCCTTGGCAGAAGGGCAAATTTTTAGGAACACTTTGTTTCTTGTTTCATTGAATTTGAGTGAAAGTTAAGTGTTTCTCCTTCAGCTTCACTGGTCTTTGTAGGGAATTGTTGTGAGATTGAGAATGATGTCAGATGTGTGTGTTGTGGCCTACAGTCCATGTGAGCCATTCCTCCTTGTGAGACTAGAAAAGAATGAGAAGATGTTTATCCATCCTCCTTTCTTCTCATCTATAAAAGGTCCATTTGCCTCTGGTCCTATATTAGCATGTTAATAAAGATCCGCCGGACAGTGATGTGGTGTCGTGGTGTCCGAAGTGAAAATGCATCTGGTCCTTCATATTTTGAAGGACTTTCATATTTTGAAGGACCAGATACATTTATTTAATCATAAATTGTAAAACTTTCAGCATGGATCACAGTGACCTGCATATCCTGTACCCTGTTGCAGTAATGCTCAAATTATATTGCTTATTGAATTTTGGCACTTTCCCTGTTGGAATTTTGTATCAAAAAATTTTCCTGTTTTACTGTGTTGACTCTGTACAAACGTTTTTGGATAATTGAGGTTGTCCAGAAGTTTCCCATTATGTATAGACAGAAACTTCCAAGAAGCAGCATAAACATTTTGGTCAAATTTTATTTGGTCTTCTGTTGAAAGTAATGAAAGAAAATTTGACCAATGTATTTTAAAACAGTAAGTTATTCAAAGGGAATTTAGTAAAAAGACTCACTATGTAATAGAATTTCCTATCTAGGAAAGAGTCTAGAGAGCATAATTATTTAGAACTGCGAAAATGTAAAGCAGTTATTTTACAAAAAGTTGATAGAATTTCTGAATTTTATTCAGACATACATGATCATCAATTTCTATCAATGCTGTAGAAGTTAACATTGCTTTTTATTCAAGCACTTCTGGTCTTATAAAAGAATTGTGTTGGTTAAAAATGGCAATGACCTGTAAGCAAGCCAGCACATTTTTATTTTGAGTATGACAGGAAATCCAAGAGCAATGAATGGCGTTTTCTTGCTGCCATTTGCTATGTAATAAAGTTGTTGTTTCTTTGCTCCATGTGATACATACTACACGTATCCTACTACATTTAAGAGGTATTGTAAGGCTACGACATTTGAGGAAGATTTATCAATATTGTTTGGTATGAAAAGGCATTTATTGTAAATAATATTGGAGGGCAAATTTGGTGACATATAAAGGCATATAAAAGACCAACAGCTTGTAGAAGTATTTGTGTAGATTTGTGAGAATTTACAGACTCTTCTGGCAGGTTGTGAGGTGTACGCTGTTCAGTTTTCTACCCATTATATTTTATTCTTTGTTTTGTTGTACTGCGTTTAGTAAGAGTTGCTAGAATGGCAACATGTTAGAAGAGATGCTTTCTTCTCTATTATGAAGTGGTGTTTACTACTTGGTGAATGGTGTCTACCCAGGTATCAGCCTGGGTCGATGACCCATCATGTTTGATCTATGTAATTTCTGCCCCAGCAAAACACTATTCCTATGGCTTCAGCTGAGACTTAGCAGATGTACGTGTAGCTTCTCAAATGGAGGATTTAAAATAGTTGATAACAAATGTAATGCAGAGATTTTTTAATTCCTTTTGGTAACATAACTGAGGAGAATTGATTTTTTTTTTTTTTTGAATGCTTTGGTTTTCAACTTAATTATGTTCCATCAGACATCCTAATTGATGAGGAGCTTATTTCTGGAATAACTGCTTAGCTCAAAAACAGCGTATGATAATTCATAGTCTGTTCTTAGTAGTGTATTCTCTCTGGGTAAGAGTGAAGTGTGACTTTGAAATATCCTTAGGTTTTACACTTGAGCTTGCAATAGTATCATTCTTTAGTAGTTATGATGTAAGAACCTTGCTATTCCCCCGGTATTATCAGTTTAGTCCTTTTACTGTCTCTATAGTAGTACCTTGTAGCCTTATTTGGTAAAAGTTTTGTTTCTACTGTTCATGCAGTAATTATAATTTCTGCTCTGTCAGGCTTTATTGTTTTATGCTCTTTTTGCTGCCAGATGAAATATTTTTTCTTTTAACAGACACTGGCAAACACTTGAAAATTTCAGAATTCTCGGACAGCTTGGTTAAAAGATTAACTTTTTAAACTTTCTGCAACAGTAGTCAAGGAAGTTGGTCAGTCTGTCAGTGTCTCTCTCAGAAAAAAAAAAAAGAAAAGCATCAGAGTTTATTCACTGCTTTACCTGATAATTTGAAGTTTAATCTGTATAAATGATGACCATGCTTGAAATATTTATTCATGCAGCAGCATTGTAACAGCTGTAACAAAATGAAGGCCAAGTATTTTTCCTCCGACACTGGACTGAGTGGCTAAAATAGAAAGAAGGACGAATAACAGTGGAACTATTTTATGAATTGTTTATATCCTCTGCCTTATAGAAGATACTAGGAAAAAGGTATTTCCCAGCCTGAAGAGTCAATGTAAAACAATGTGGGAGGAACCACTTATCATGAGCATCAATTTAACAGATATTCCTTTTTTCCAATTTCCGTTTGTTCTATAAAGTAAATTTGAGCAGACAGAAGAATGAATTCATTTGCTTACAATCCAGGTAGTGTAGTGTAGGCTTTCCTAATCTGAACCACAAGAGGACTAAAGTTCTACCCTGTAATGTAAATGTGTCACTCTTGTAGTCTGAGCAGTGCTCAGGGTTTTAATGCATTTTCAATTATTGGCCACCTATACCCAAATTACAAAGAACAATTATATCTTAAGGATTTTGTTGTTGTGGTTGATACCCACATCTGTTCAGAAGGAATGTTTTCTTTCTCCCAAGTATTTATCAGTACTTGTCATCAACAAATAGTTCTGGTTTCTACCATACAGCTTATAGCATCTGTGAGCTCTTTCTTCATAATCTTAAAATAATTACTCAACTTTGACATCTTTCCCTCTGATTCTAACAGAGACCAGATGCTAATTTAAAGAAAGTACATTGTTCAGCCAGATGATTTTAATGAGGTTGAACTTAGACAAGCCGGTTAGCAACTCATTTCCACTCCCTTGCTCACCTTAAGGACTTCAGACCATCACTGTGAAGCAAAAGTCCATCTGCTCTCAAAGCACTCACCAAACTGTATATTAGAGAGAACACCGTTTTTTGGATGTGCAGTCATAGGAAAAACCACAAATGGAAACGGTACAAAATCCACACCTGCAGCCATTCAAAAACACATGGAGTATGTTTCCCTCAAAGTTAAAGCAAAACAGAACACACAGTTAAAATGCATAATGCTTTATTTTACTGTATATGGTTTTAATTTATAGGGATTAGTTTATGTACATCTGACTTGAAGTACTGTAAGAAGAGAACTAAGAGTGCATTTATTTGAATGATTACATTGTTGCATATTCAAATAAACACACTACCTTGTACAGCTATAATTTTGTTATTACTAAACCAAATGTCTTTGCACGTACCTCACTGAAGATGAAGTATATGCCAACTTCGTCTTAAAAAAGAAGAAAGTTTCCTTTGAATTATGCAAGCACAGAAGAGTCTGACAAATTTCTTTACTGGTTAAAATATGGCATTTATCATGGATAGATTTCTTAGCAAACGGGTTTGTATGTAATGCATCCTTTTGAACATAACACAATCAGAAGGAAGCAAGCAGCTATCACTGCTTTACTAATTGCAGTTTTTCTGTGTTCAGCCTTTCCACTGTATTCTGGGTTTTTTCATTCTACTCCAGATAATTCCTCTGTTTCTGCACAGTGTAGCCTGTATAACTTTCACCTGTCCATTCCGCCTATAATTAGTTCTTAGATTTGAATATCACTGTAATTGAGAGGCCTGTTTTGTAGCCTAGAGGCACAGAGATTTCTGGATCTTTCTTTTGGAACATGAACTGTATCTTCATTACACACACATTTAAATTCTTTGAGTTTTCTATCTATCCATAAAGAATCTGAACTGTTAAGAGGGAACTGTGAACTTTCAACCAGGGATTTACTAATGTGAATCAAGTTGAAGTCCATGGGAATTGTAAACTTTTTTTACAAACCTCTTACAAATTCTCGAGGGATGCCAGTCAATGAATAGAAGGAAAATTGGGTATTTGTTGCTTGCACAGGAAAGGGCTTGAGTTTTAAGAAACCCAGGCACAAACAGTATTTCTCATCTGTATTTTATTCAGCCAAATACTTCATTATTTTGTCATGTTGATTGTATTTTTAGTTTAATTTAAAGATGATAAACTGAGCTATGAAGTCAAATTTTTTTGTATTTGATATTATTCAGGTACTTCACATTTAGGAGAACTTTCAGCAATTTTTCATGTCATAATTTAGGAACACAAGTTCTCTTACTTCTCCCTGAGAGGGACTGCCTCTGTCCATGACCGCGCTGTAGGGCAGCGGTCTCCAAACTTTTTTGATCGCACATCCTTATCAGTAAAAATTTTTTGAGCACGCACCCCCAATATATGTATATTTATTTATTTATAAATTATATACATGTACTATCATATATATGTACATTATAAAACATACACAAAATAAAAATTAAAAATGGATGAGATAAAGATGAAGTAAACTCCATTTTGAAAATTTATTTTATTTATTAATGGTACAAAACATATTTCTTTTCAGCATCCCAGTAGGTTGTCCTGCACACCGCCTGGGGTGAGCACACCCTGCTTTGGAGACCACTGGTATGGGGAACCAAAGGAGACCAGCTTCATAACATAAGCTGTAATACTATCTTCCTGCAGTTAGTATGTGTCCATCATGTATCTCTTACTTATTGTTTGATTATATTAAATTCAGCCTGTTATGTTAGATGCTATATATGTAGGTGCTAGGACACCTTTTTTCAATCTAATCAGAAGTTACATAGGTACAAGAATGCCTGTTACGACAATGGGTGCAAAGGGATTTTTTGTACTTGCACACATTTCAGTGTACAGGGTCAGGTACAACACAGCTTGTCAGTGGGGTTGTACATAGCTCAGGGGAGTTGGGTGCGTGGTTTAATTGCTTGGAACTAAACATGACCAGTCAGAGCGCTGACTGCATTTTAGGTTTACGCAGCTTGCGCAACAATTTATACAGCTATTATGTGTTGTTAAAAGAACCACAATGAGAAGTGTTGAAGTTGTGTGTGTTTTAATGAATTTCCAGCTGTACATTCTCTGCGGAGTAACCTTTATCCTTCCTACTCATTAGAACTGACTCTGCTCCTTTCCTCCTTCAGAACTCCAGGATTTGAGTCTCTTGCTTTTCACTGATCTCCTATGACCTAATTTATTACTCAAACTCTGAATACTATCCTTTCCAATATTCTCATATTGTGTCACCTCCTCAAGGTCAACTCCCTAGAAAACTTTCCAATTTCTTGTGATCTAGCGAGTGCCAGAAAATCTTAGATAGCTTATGTTTTTCATGTTTTTTAACTAGTCCAGGAAGGTCTGGATTATGAGCTATTATTTTTATGTTAATGGGTATCCACTTGAAAGAATCTATTCCTACTTTATTCTTCTTGTGAACTTTTTCACATAAAAATGAGCACTGTGGTAATGTTGCAGTAATCAGAGCGCAGACTCCTGATGTTTGGAAATGATGGAAATTTTTGTAATGACTACAGATTTGGTGGCTTTTCTTTTTCTATTCTAAACATAATTTGGTTATTGAAGGATGTCTTGTGGCATGGGATGCAGTGGATCAAAGTTCATAGACCCTTTGGATCTAAGGTTGGGGGTTCATCCCACTTACCAAATCTTACTGGGGTGCCTGAGTCAGGAGCCTAGCAGTTGGTGATGAAAGTTGCCTTTATGGCAGGATGGCCTGAATGGCCTGCTGTGTGAGCCTCTCTTTACTGACAGAGTGAGAAACCTCGGGTAACAACACTCCTAACTTAGATGGATCGAGAAGGTATAAAAGGTTATATGGGATGAATCTCAGCTTAAACATCTAATATTCTGTTGCCAGAAATGGTAAGGATGCTGATGTCCCTGGCCAGTGTCAGCTTTGCTGCTTCTGTGGTCTTCAGAGCCTGTGCATAACAGAGGCGTGGCCACATCGCTTAAATGTTTCTCAGGACATTTTGCAATTTTGTCTGATGGTAAACAAGTAGTTTGATGTCTAAGAGCAGCTCTTTTCTCTCCCTTACACTGGGTGTTGTTACTTTTTTACTCCATGCAAGAGTCCTGTACATTTTTTGGAAACAGCCTAATAGGAGAATGGTGTCAGAACAGAGGGTCAGCTCAGTGACTTCATCAGATTGTAACAGTGCATGAGTAATAACAGTTTAGTGTCATTACGGTCAAGTTACTCATTAATCCTGTAGTCCTTGAAGGTGGGTAATGCTGCTCACCTGATACCAGGAGGGAAGAGTGCAGCCTGGAAGGATCTTGTAGCAATAAAGATGCTTGTTGTTCGTTGTTATCTGTCCTTCTGCTGAATTCTTGCTCTGTCTGTTGAAAACAGATACATTACAACATTAACTAATACATGTTAGTATTATGCCTGCTCAGGCACACGTATGCTATACAGAAGAGTAAGAGCCTTAAAAACACTGGGAACATAGGAAGAGTTAGTTTTCGTCAGACACCGGGTACCTTGATTTCAGCGTTCCCACTTTGACTATGGCAATTAATAAATTATTCAGGACTGCTTCAAATGATACCTATAAAGTCTTTATATTGCAACATACTATTTTGCAATCTGTTTACATTTTGTATTCTGCAGGAAATTGTTTTAAGAATAATGGTTTTAAAAAAGTGTTGCTAACTTGCTACACTTTCAAACTCAGCCTTCCCTAGAAATTTTATTTCAGTTGCATATGTCTTGCATAAAGAGGAAAATTAATATCAAGACACTGTAGAAATCTGAAAAAATGCCTGGAGTAGCTTTTCTGTATATGTTAGCATCATTATCCAAGGTCTGACACTAGCCATTTGTAATGCATTTATTCCAGATAAACAGCGACTAGTGGTTTTTTTTTTTTTTCCTTAGTATACTAATTCTAGGCCTAACTCTTGTGTTTTACTCAATATGTCAGGATCAGCTCTAATAAAACAAATAGATTCACCAAATATGATCAGGGTAGGAGTGAGTCATCCCTTAACACTCTCTCTGTCCCCTTGCCTCTAAAAATAGTGTCTGAATCGTCTCAGATATTGAGAAGATTAGAAGCAGATTTAGCAAAGACTGAGTGTGAGCATCATGCCTGTCAGTGAGCCAGAATCTTCCTGTCAACCATTTCTCAATTACCATAATTTTTGCTATACCGTTTTTATGTTGAGTAACCACAGCTTTAGGCCTTTTTCCATGACAAAGCATGCCTTTTATTTTTCTGATAGCATTTGAATATTCTAATATTGTTTTTCAGCCATCCCATTCTTTCCACACTGTAACACTTTAATAGTTTTTTGGCATCTGCTCATTTCAGTCACCTACATACAGGCCTACGGTTGCATTTGACATGTCTGAGGATAGCTGGCTTATCACATGAGCTCGGAAGGATGTGATATGAGTCCTATGAGACTCCCATGCCCTTTGGACCCACATTGAGGGATAAGTGAAACACCTGGGGGCATAGCAGATGACTCTTGGTTGACTTGGTGTACACATCTTGAAGTCACTAACATCCAACTCTTCTTCCTGAGGTGTTTTAAAGTACTGAGTTTAAAACTGACGAAGACCTAGGACTAGTACAGTGAAACTATCCTCTGTGTGTTTGTTCTGGATTTCTTGCTGATCATGATGCTCACTCAACAAATTAATATTTCTTTAAAATGTATTGCAGCCTTGTCATTTATGATCTGAACCTGCTCCCCAGTTTTCAGTATCGGGATCTCCCATAGTTGACAATGTAGCCTCCATTAAAGAATGACTGATACTGCACTATTGATATGCTTTTATAATGGAAAAACTGAGACATAGTGGGACAAGCATGTAGACTGAGACAGCTTAAATGTCAGCATCTACATATGACGTGCATGTTGAAACTTATGTTACAGTCAATGGAGATTTAGAAATTTGTTCAACTCTAATACAGACACAGAAAACTAAGGCAATACCTACTTGACAGTTTTTCCTTGGATGGTATCTCACAGCTTTCCATCCCCAGTGAAGACAGCATCTCTCCCCCTTTTTCATAAGTAGACAATTCTTCTTTTCTAGTGTATACCTAATTTGTTACACTTACTGAAGTGAGTTGACACTACCATTAAGTGATGCTAATCACTAGACGGCCTTTCAGCAGCTCAAGTAAAGCCCAGTTACTCATGGAGATAATGATCATCTCAGAAGCTGAGCTTGTACTTACCAGCTGAGTTAGAGAATGAATTTTAAATGGAAAGTTTGATGCTGGGAGATATGAATATGTAAAATGCCTGAAGATGTAGGTGATCTGATTTTGTGATGCTTTCTTCTACTTGCCTTCCTTGGTAATGACCGTATAGTGCTGCATTAAATAGAATCACAGATATTCCTCCAATTAGGCTTTAAGGTATTACATGATTTGTTAAAGCTTGGTGCTGATAGTGGTACATGGAGGAGTTTGAAAGGAACTAGTAAAGTACAGTTTCATTTGAAGACATACATCTTCCAAAATTGTGAGAACAGTGAAAACATTAAGAGAACAGCTAGACTGTATTCTAGCAGTGGGCTTTCTTTTTTTAGTGTTTTCTTTCTGTTTATTTTAAATGTATTTTTCTAGATCTGTAATAGAATTTAAAAAAAAACTGCTGTAGTTCCTGATTTTGGAACTATGTTGTAAACTATAGTGCAAAGAAAATGCATGTTTGTCTATGAAAAAGCATAGAAAGAGTTTATTTTGTAGAATGCTGTGACTGCAGCCTGATAATGGTTATGGCTACAACAGACACATAGTGTATCCGTAAGCTTTTTCTTCACAAATGTAAGCAGCAACTTTAAAATAACTGAACTGGTAAATCATCAATAGCCATAGGCATGATGACAGCTATTGAGCTTCTTTAGTACAATGTTTCTTTTTTATTATTTTTAATATGTGCAGTATGGCATTTCATGGAGTAGGGAGATTGACAGAAGGAGAAAGCTGTTTGGGAATTTTTTTTTTTTTTCTGTTGAGAGGAAGAATCCTTCTGGAGTAAGAGCAATTCCCTAGGATTCTTGGCAGCATATTTTAAAGTGTAAAATCATGCCTGTCCAAATGGCTTTAGTGGCTACTGCTTGCTCTTCTACTCAGTGATTCTCAACTATACTGAATTCAGTCATGAGTTCAAGCTAAGAACAGTGCTTTGAATCCAATCCTCAAAGCTACCTGCATTTTCCTCTGAATTTTCATACACGATTTTTCTTCAGTAAGGTTTCTTTGACAAGAGAAAATTAGAAGTAGAATTGATTAGGAGAAAAAATATGGAAAAGTGTGAAAAGATTGGAATTGCTTTTGGCAGTGTTCAGTCATGATTCAGCAAGGAAGAAGAAAGACACCAACCTGATTTTGTAATGATGAGTGGGACACAGGGGGATCAGTGATGATAAATGGAAGGGGGGAAAATAGTGATAAGTATAAACCAAAAGTTATTAAATATAGAAAGTTGGTAAGGATAGATAAAGAATTCACAGAAAAATATTCCAGGGTAGATATTAAATATTATACGAGAAGAAGCCCAGTAGTGGTACAGGAGATAACATATGACAGACACATTGATAAAATTGTTACTGCTGATAAAATAAAAGCAGAAGGATTCAATAACTGTGTGCTTTGTGTATGGAAACAATCTGTCCAACATACGTGCATCATACAGAAATGCCTGATTACTTTCTGGAATGTTAGCAACTAGAAATACTGGTTAGAGATGGTTTCAAAGTAGATGTAGGTACCATCTAGTACATGAGAGCTGTTAAATTCAAGATAGTGATCTTAATAAAGGGCTGAAAGGATGAAATCTCATGCTTTGTGAGAAGGTTACAATATTCTTTCCTCTTTAGAAATGTAGGTCCATGTTGGATCAACAAAAACTAGATTTCAAAAATATTTATCAATTTCACAGTGTAAGAGATATCTCTAAGTAGCCTTCAGGTTACATTAATGAGCCTTTTAAGTAGAGAAAAAGAGAATCTCATCCTCAACAACATTTAGTCTATCTCAGAAAGGGCCCAGGCATACCATTTTTACAGCATGTCCTTGGAAATTGGCGAACAAATGCTGTGTTACGCTGTTGGCAGGAGTGGAGGCTAAAACTCTCTTCTTAATTGCTCTGCCTGCATTCCTCACACTTAAATACGGGTATTTCATCTGTTCTGTCATAATATGATACAATGAGGGATGTATTTCTAGGACAGTTATCTTCTCCCTAAAGCAATCCATTTTTAAAAGGCCTAGGTTCTCATAATGTTTAGAAGTTTAGGGTGCTCTTTGCAGCAAAAAATCATTCAAAGACTCATGTATCCTTGTTAGTAGTTTCTGGATAAAGAAGTTTTATATAAAAGGAAGGTGCGTACATCTGTATGTGGCGCGTACACAGATCACCTTACTCTGGGATTTTTAGAGGCAGCCTGCTGCTTTGGTCTTCCTGACAAGAGTCGAATGTGGTTGCACTTGGGTTAGAGCGGAGTAAAGACAGTTGTCGTTACTTGAATGTGATTCGTTCTCTTGCTAAAGAATTCCGTATTAGTTGAGTTCATCCTTGGACTCTGATGTTTGCTTACATCTTTAATGTTAATAGTCTTGAAATATTAAGTGCGCTCAACTGCAAACCAATGAAATGACCCCTGCAATGCAGCTTAGCCTGAATATTATTTTGGGGGAGGTGGAGATGTTAATAATAAGTGATTATATATAATTCCTGAGAGATGTCATCATTCTGCATTTATCCCTAGTGTTGTGTGGGGTTTTTTTATAATTTTAACAGTGCAAATGTAAGAAAAACAATTTACCTACAGAAAATAACATTTACATGCAGAAAAGATTGTTTGTATTTTGGAAGTGTTAAACTTGTTTCAGGACTGTTCTTTGTGCCTAACTCTTGATTTTCTTTCAGACTTTTTTTTTTTTTTAAAATGTGCATGATCCAGACAGGCTTGTTTATTTTGGCAATAATTTGGTTTCCTTGTTTGGATAAATAGCAGTACTTATGATCCCATTCCCAAGTGGGGCTGCATTACTTTGTTAAATATCCCTTGGTAATAATAGTTTAAAAATATAAGACAAATTCTAATGAAGTCAGCGACCATGTTAATTCACCATAGCTGAGAACCCAGTTTAGTAGCTGCATATTTTTTCTTATCATACCATTAGGTTTGAGCTAGGTTCCTGTTTGAAATTTTTCCCTGCAGTTGCAGTTGCAGATCTTGTTTCTTTCCAGAGGAAACATCTGGAGTGCCTTCAGTGTCATGTTCAGCCTTTTAGGATGATTTCTATTGATGTATTGCAGCATTCAGAGTAAAAATTTGTTTGATAAGATCCTTGTTATAGTATTTACACATCTACTGATATGCGGTATGAAGGTGACGGTGTAGGAGACCACATTCGAGATAGTTCCTCTGTATCACTTTCTAGTCAGAAGTCTGGTATAATGGAACATGCCACCTTGAATGACATAAAGTAGCTTTTTGCCACTTGTGAACATTTTTAGTTGTTTTATTTCTTTCTCACTGAACAAATATGAATGTTAATGCACCCACTGAAATGACTACTGCATTTTTTCTCAAGTAGGTTTTTTTCACAAGAATTAAGACTTGGGAGTTCATATGTGAAGGAACATGTATAACAGCTTTGAATATATTATGTTGATGGTAATTATAACTACAGAAGTACAGAATAAGGAGAAGCAAAATCTTGGGACCGTATAAACAAACTAGATTTTGGTGTTCTTGTTCACAAATGGTATCCGTGAAGTCTGATAACAGCTTCTGATAATAAAGAAATGTACTTCAGCAGGGACGTTCTTTTGAAGTACACCCCTTACCTATACTATTCTATTGTCTGTTATTCCTACTAATTTACACTTATTCGTTGTAAAAATATTACGTTTAAATTCATGCCATTTGGGGGGAATCTGTATTTGTGTAAGCTAATTTAAAACTAATTAAGCTAGTAGTAAACTAAATGAAACTATTTACTAGAGAGATTTCTATGACACCTCTTTCGTGTTTTTTACTTTGTATCTTTTTGGTGTACCCAACTGAGAAAATGTGCACTGTTCTACCCACCTTTCCTGCACTGATTTTCCAGCAACACTCTCACTTTTATAAGCATCTTTCAGAATATAATTGCATGTTATTATGCATATTACAGGGTATTAATCTACCTGATTTCATGCCTTATACTTAAGCCGTTGTTTATGCACAAGATTGCATTCAACAAAGGAAACCAGAGGAGAGGCTCATAACATTTTCCCCTTCTTGTTGAATACTAGAGATTTCATTAAAAAGTGCTGTGATGGGGAGGCTCATCCCCCACGCCATACTGCCATTTGTCATATACCCAGACTCCTCTTTCAGCAGTAGCAGAGAGTAGCCATTTCTACAGGGTTGCTTGTGTCTGGAACCAAATCTGGTGCTGTCCTCACTGTTTGGATCAGCGAATAGCAGTGGTACGTAGCAAGCGATTTGTGGGTGGTAACTAGGCTATTCACATCAGCAGGGCATCACTTTCCTGTTTTCAGTGGTGAGCAGAAAAGAGCATTTTTTCGTCTGCTGTTGGAGCTCTCGCCATCAGATTTACTTTTAAAAATTGTGTTTGGTTGTTGCATAGAATGTTTCTCTTAAAAGTTTTCAAAATACAAATATTAGGATAAATTCAGGGGTGAATGTAGGGGTGTTATACTATTAAATCAAGGCCACTTAAAGCTTCTTTTCTGTTCTCCCTCTGCTTCCCAAAGCACAAGTTTGTAATATCAAGATTCTCTTAATCTTACTTTAAAAAATAAACTAATTATTTGGTTACTTAACTTGCAATTTTTTATATAACACCTCTGAATTACAACCAGGAATCTGAAGAGAAAACCGTTTAGGATGAAGTAGTTAGAAAATTCAGGGACAAAAAGAAAGACATGGCAAAAAAAATAAGTAGGGGAATAGGGAAGAGTCTAAACTGGAGGACAGCATTGTTATTGTAGCTCATACCTCTGTGCCTTTTGTGGGTTACTGTTAGAGTTTTTGCAATTAGAAAGTAGAAATAAGTTTGGAGCGATTGCGCAGATCTATATGTAGCACCTCTGCGTTTCAATTTTTACCTAAAATGTATGGTGTTTAGAGGCACTACGTTACAAAAATGTTCTATATGGCAGTGCTTCCCCTCAGTAAATGCCATCTCTTCTTTCCTATGAAAAATTGTGTTTCGTAGATCTGTGTGCTAGTCCCTGCACTTTCTGTATGCATAGTAACAGCATGGAAGAAAGATGCCCAAACAGCTCTGGGGCATGTAGTAATGCTGGATAACTGTGTAGTACTCAGAGACAAAATTAATCTGCTGATTCGCGTTGCATCCAGTGGAAATACTGTAATCTAATGAGCAGTTTAAGGTTTTCCTTGGAGAGCTTGTTGATGTAATTGAATAGTGCTTACGCTTGAATAGTTGATAGCGTGTAAGTAGAAAAGGCAAAGAGTGATGAGGGAAAGCGAGACAGAAACTCACATGTTCCCTGAGGTGTAAAAGAAAAGGCATTTGGAGAGTCAGATGAGGAACATTTCAAAACCCATCTTCATTTTCTTCAACACTGGTTACAGGAAGGGAGTTTTTATCCATCCTAAGGGCTTGTTTGGGTAAGCATGGGCTGCTTTTTAAGGATTAGGAGGATTTAGGTGCTTGGAATTTGTTTTGTTACACATTATTTTGATTAAATGAAAACATTCGGACTTGATTAAATTGGTTTTTCTGGAGCTGTTCAAGGTTGTTGGAGTATCTTGAAAACAAATTAGATGATGTAATTACATGGACAAACTGTATATCAGTGGTTTCCTAGCTTCTTTGTTGATGATTTCATGCCCTATTCTTTTGTCTCCAACCCATAGCTGTGGCAGCTTTACCGGGATTCACGTTGCAAATGTTCTCCTTTTTCTACGCATTCAGCCTTTCAGAGACTCCCTGTGGGGGCATCTTGACACACCTTCTCTGCTTGGCTCATTTTGAACAGCGATACCCACCAAGCTGTCCCAGGCTGGAGAGAATTGAGGCCTTTGGATGCCAGAGAAATCAAAACTTGTTATTGCCAATTAATTGCCCAACGATGAGAAGAATACTTAAAATATTTGTTATTCCTTAAACCTGTCTCTACATTTCTAAAGGATGGTTGTTTATTTATATTAAGAAATCGTTAAATTTGTTCAATCATATGTTGGCTTAAGAGACAGTTGAGAGACTTGGCTTACAGCAGATCTGAATGAAGAATTTGTTGCCTTTCTTAGGTCCATTAATACTTTTTTTGTTTTGTTTGTAAGATACCCACATGTGAACTGAAATTTCTTGTCGTCTTGTGCAGACCTATCTCCACATTTTTATCAGGCTCCGAGCAGCTAGAGGATTTCACACCATAATGGATATTTTTATTTCTGGGTTTTTTTTTTTTTTTTTCCTTTTCAGAGGAAATGGCAACAGCCCAGTGAGAATCAAGCTCCGGTGTGCCCTTTGTCTGAATGCCAGTTGTGAACATATGTGCAAACCCAGTATCTTCTAATGGTCTCTCCCAGCACATGGGTCTGGGTTTTGTCAGGAGTGTCCCCTATGCCTCTGGCAGCATTCAGCCATTCTGTTTGTTTAAGTTCTTTAACCTCAATGACGAAACAAAATAAAGCAAAAACTTTCATTAGAAGTTGAGCTGTTCAAACATACCCTGGCTTTATATCCTGTTCCTATCTTAAGTGGTTCTTTCCCCAGGGCTCTTTGGTCTTTGTTAGCCTGAGATTCCCAGAGCCTTGTCGAGGAAAAGTAGCGTTTCCTTCCTCTGGCTTTTCAGAGGCTTACCCCGCTTCAGCTCACTTTTCTCAAATGGTCTGTGTGTAATTCCAGCTCTGGTGAAGTTGTGTGCCTGTGATTTCCAGCACCAGTGTCATAATCAAATGTCGCCCTTTCTCCTGGCCATAAACTGCCTGAGGAAACATCACAGTTAGTGTGTGTGTGTGTGCTTGTTATACCTATTTAAAATTATGAGATATTTTATTTCAACATGTTTCATTCTTAATTTTTTGTGGTTTGTTTTGGTTTTTTTTAAGTTCTCATAATGTTTGCCATTTGAGATTATCAAGTTTTCAGTTCAACCTGGCGATCACGTCCTATTTGTTTTTACATGGCTGAGTATAACTTAAAATTGTGTATTTCAGAATTTTAAATTTTTTTCTTACAGAATTTTATATTCTCAGAATAGGTTTAATGTATTCTCGTTTAAAGTTCATTCCTCATATGTTAGGCCAAACCTTCGAGAGATGTAAATCAATATATCTGTATATAAGTCAGTTGACTGAGTGATTTGCCTCACAGGATAATGTGGGCAGCTTGGAATTTTTTTTCCTGTTTGTCGTGGTTTAACCTGGCAGGCAGCCAAATACCATGCAGCCACTCACTCACTCCGCCCCCCCCCCAACCCCGCAGTGGGATGGGGAGAGAATCGGAAGGGGAAGAGTGAGAAAAATTTGTGGGCTGACGTAAAGAAAGTTTAATAGAACAGAAAAGGGAAAATAATAATGATAATGATAGAATATACAAAATGAGTGATGCACAATGCAATTGCTCACCACCCGCGCTGACCGATAACCAAGTAGCGATGGCTACTGCCTGGATCACGCCTACCATTCATATACTGAGCATGATGTCACATGGTATGGAATACTCCATTAGCCAGCTGGGCTGGCTGTCCTGATGATGTTCCCTCCCATCTTGTGTACCTAGCTCAGTCAGTAGGCATGGGAGCTGTCCTTGGACTAGGAGGGTACTTAGCAACAACTGAAAACATCAGTGTGTTATCAACATTCTCCTCATACTAAATCCAAAACACAGCACTAGAAGAGATTTAACCCTATTCCAGCCAAAACCAGGACACTGTTACATGTAAATACTGAGAAATTAAACATTCTTCATTATTTACCTCATACTAGACCTTTCAGTGGCATTTGTTTGCCCTTACTTGCACAAGTTATTTATGTGAATATCCACAGCAAACAGTTATGAAAAGGGACATGAATGAACTCTTTTCTATCGGTATCTTCTTTCCCAGTATTTTTAACACAAACTTTTGTTTGCTTGAAAGCAAAGCTTTTCATGTGCCCGTTCGTTACTCAGCGGGCTCCTGCAGGAGAGGAAAGCCTGAAGAGCGCCCTGTAATGCAGAGATACCCGCGTGACATGGCCTTCCAGACACTGACTGCTTTATAGGAACAGAAGCTCGGAAGAAAGTAATTTATTTTGGTGGAAATATTGGGTACATTTATATTGTTTAAAAGCTGTATTTTGCACATTACCTTGTAGCCTTGAGGCCGGAGAGGGCAGGAAGAAAACCTGTGGGATAGACTTCTTGCACTGAAGGAATTCCTCAGTGAGACTATTTCTGTTTGCCTTTGTTTCACTGTACTTCTTTCAAACACCAAATTGCTGTCCCCTTAAGGCTACTTTACACTATTTCATTGTGTGATGTTACTTTTGCAGGAAAACAACCTTAGCTTTCAACCTTGCTCAGGCAGATCTTTACAAGTACCTAAAATTCTTTTATGTTGTCACTGTTGAAGTAAACCTGCTCGTTTGTGGCTGCTCAGGAAGAAATGGTACCAGAGAGAGAGATAGCTGTCATGCTTTAATTACTGCTGGGGTCAAAAATCCTTCATTTTGCCCCTAAGTAACAGCCGTTCTGTAAGGATGTCTTTTATACACTCAGATAAAGTCCCAACAGCATTGGGACCCAAAAAAGCGAGGCCTGCGCTGGCATGGACAGTCTTCCGGAGTCAGCTAGGCCTTTTAGCACAGTGCTACAGCTTGAAGTACTTTCAGTCAGTTTATATGAAATGAAAAAATGAGATAAGATGAGGAAAATATTAAATATACATTTGCAGAGTGGAAAAACAATTCTGGCTGTTTACATTTGTGCGTGGACCTATCTGGTGATCAGGCAGCACTGTTCCGGAACCTGTCAGCACAATGTAAGGGTGCTCTGTGACGAGCTGGGTTGACTGCGCTGTTTCTTGAGCCCTCTTCCTCGGCCAAGTGAGTTACACAGCTGGGCTGGAACTCTTTGGGCTGCTGAATGTCCTACTTTGTCTTCTTGTGAAGACAACACACAGGTTCCTTTTCCAATACTGACGTTTTATGGTATTAATAATAGCAATAGGCTGCAGTTGTCCAGAGATTACACCACTTGGAATAATAAGCACTAGGTTCCTAATTACCTTGCGTTATCTACAGTTTCTCATTTTTATTGTAATGCAATACAGACTGAGCAATACCAATCCAGCAAAATGCCGTAATTACGGTAAAGTCTAGATTTTTATTTATTTATTTTTACAGTCAGAATCTTATCTTAAAGCTGACAAATGGATACTCTGTGCTATTTCTCCAAAACTCTTGGATTTCTGAACAAATTACCTTAGTTTGTCTTGAACAAAAATGTACGTTTTTTTTCCTGTTGTTTTTACATCATTTAGTTCTTGAAAATGTTGACAGCTCAGCTAGATTATGGTTGATTATAAAGTCCCACATCATATTTTTAGAAAGTGCTGAACCATGCCTCTTACTGTTTGTAACTCCGAGTTAAGAAGTATTTTTCATTTGATGTTGACATTTTTCATGTTTCATCTGATAATTTATATTGCTGTAAATGTGAAAGTATAGCTGGCACAGAAGTAATTACTCTTGTCTTTATATTGGAGTTAAAATATTTTAACACTTTGAAATTTGTCACTGAAATTATTTGAGTAGAATCTCTTGATATTTTTATGATCTTCATGGGTGGGTATACAAATTAGCTTCTTTCATTTGAGAGATACATGTTAAGCAAAAATCTAGATACTCAGTAAGACATGGTTTTCCAGAGAACAGCCAAGACTTACAGTGAAAATGGAAAATTTATCCCCAGTATTGTCTACTTTCCAGTGAGTTTTTCCCCAGTCTTCCAGGGAAGCGTAGGTAGCCCAGGATTTTCAGAAATGGGAGGCTGACTAAATAAAAATACCTGTACTGAAGTGAGAATAAAAGGTGCAGCCAGGCACCATATTAATTTAGCATCTTGCTTAATAGCATAATGAACTAAAATAGCTGGGATTTCTAAGGGAAGAATGTGCTTGCCATGTTTGTCATGGAGAGAAGATGCAAACCAGGCAGAGGTCGCAAAGAGGGGAAGGGAAGTGGTTCTACCACAAGGCAATTAAAAGCGCATGTCAGATGGGTAGTCAGAAGAACTACCCATCTTCAGATGTCAGAAGAACAAAGGGCCCCCAGCCCTATTCCTTTCCCCCTTGACTTCTGTGGGATATGTGGTCAGATAATACTAAAGCTAAAGGCATTAACAAATTTTTCTTTCTGTTTTCATTTCAGTTATTTGCCACCTTCCATGCATGAATGGAGGCCAGTGCAGTTCTAGAGATAAATGCCAGTGCCCTCCTAATTACACTGGTAAACTTTGTCAGATCCCTGTGCAGACGGCCAATACTCCAAAACTGTACCATCACCCACAACAGGTGAACAAGGCTGTAGGATCACAAATTATCCACTCTACTCATACTTTACCACTGACGATGTCAGGACAGCAAGGTGTAAAAGGTAACTTTTTTCTTGATAGATTTTTTTTTTTTTCCTTTGGAGTTGATTTTATTAACTAATTTTGGGTATCCAACCAGTAATGATAGTGATCTGTCTACATAGTTTGAATTTTGACACCACAACTTGAATCGTGAGCTCACCAGAATGACTGGGAAGTATTTTGCTCAATGACTGAAATAATAAGAAATAACAGTGCTATTGAAAAGAGTTTATATGTAAAAGTACTTTGCTTTTCGGTGGAATTTAATGCAGATTGCAGAGTCAAAGGATAATGGAGGGGGCTTCCTCCAGGAGTGTAGACCTGTTCAAAAAGAGGATGATTGTGGCTGAACAGAGTCCATAAATTGCAGTATACCTAGATAGAAAGTTGCGGGTGATTCCATGGTTACTAGTGGAGGGAAGAGACGATGCTTTTCAACATAAAATTTAAATCTAACGTAAAACTAAAAATACAATCCCTGTTTATCTTTGTTGTGTCATTTGGTAAAATCCTGTAAGTTAATTTTGTGGTGAACTTTTTAATGTAGACAGGCCATGATATGATTCAGAGAAATAGAACGTTCTTTTCAGGTCATGTAACAGTATCATAGAAAAAAATGGTAAGGATTTTCTACTGCTAATGCTGTGAAGAAGGCAGAGGATAAGAAACAAGAAAAGCTGTGGTGTTCATCAAATTTTGCCCAAAGAAAGTTCAGTCAGCTTCACGTTTCCTAATACTTTTTTGTAAGGTGACAAATTCTGATGACTTTGAAGAGCAGTGTTGAATTCGTTTCCTGTGTGTTCTATGACTCTAGGTAGCATTTTATCTGGGTGAGATCCTGTCCATATGGAAAGACACCTGCGATTCGGTTTCACAACATATGAGTTAGTGTGAATTTTGTTTGTTTGTTTGAATTGCCAGATTGATTTTTTTTTTTCTTTTTTTTTCTTTTTTCTCTTGTCAAGGGTAATTTTACAATTACCTCTCCAAGATTGCTGGATACCTCTGCATAAAAACAAAATATATGGGGGAAAGATGTGAGGAGGCACAGTTGTTGGCAGCTAGTTCCTGAATAACTTTGCTAAAAGAGGCCAAACTGTTTATGTAGTTGTGATAAATATAATCTAAAGTTGTAATTTTGTGTTCAGGCAGGGACATAGCTGTGAAGGAAGTGTTGACAGTATCTTTCTGGAAACACAATATTTTATAAATGCTTTTAGGTATCTGCTCCATCTTTTCAATGGATTTGTTCTCTAGGGACTGATACACAGTCCATTGGGCAATAGTTTCCACTGACAAGTTGGAGTGTTAGTCCCTAAAGCTCCCCACAACTTTTCTGACTCTTTAAAAAAAAAAAAGCGGGGGGGGGGAGAGAAGGGAGGAGTGAGAGAATAACAGAATATAGTTATCTAAACATTTAGCAGAGCAGAAATTTATTTCTGTGACTATTTAATTCCAGAGCAAATTACTTTAGACAATATGGTGGACCATAAAAAAATTATTTTTAAGACATAGTTGTTTTTCAGTTTTAGAGTTGTTGTCTTAGAAGACACAATAGGTTTCTCATTGCTAAAGAGTCTGACCTCTTGATTTTTTTTTTTTTTTTTCCTGCCCCTCAAGTCCTCATCAGAACCATCAGCAGCCACAATGCCTTTTCTTCCCATTCCATGCCCAAATGAGGATGTTGGATTGTGGAGAGAGGAATGTTTCATTTCTTTCAAGGAAAGAATGAAACAATTCATCCTGAAATGGCTAGCAGAAGTAAAATTAATCAGCACATCTAGGCAGTGACCCAAGACCTGGAGAGGATTGTGGTGATAATACTACACAGGAGGGATCAGCCTAAATTTGATGTTTTCAGCATCTGAACATCTCTAGGTGGATTGATAGATTAAAGCAGAGCAATTCAGTGCTTTCTTTTGAGGGCTAATTTATTCTTTAGATTTATCAGTTGGAGAAACTAGTTGAAGGGATCTTTCTTCATACATAAAAGTGTATGATAGTAAGTTGGGGTGAGTTTTGTTCTTTTCACAGCCAGACTATGCTGTCTTGTCCTGCCCTGCAAAACTGGTCTAATAGCCTCAGAAGGGCCTTACTGCTTCTCCTAGTAACACTGAATCTTTTCCTTGGGGGTTTACCCGTAACAGAACTCATGTAGCATAAATTTTGCTTGAAGGTTGTTTTCCGCTACAGGCAAGATCTGAAGAGCCATTAAGGCCCTGCAGCCATATTTTGCTGACTTTCTACTACCTTATTCCTGGTGTTTCTATCTGCAATAAATTGAAGATTTTCATAAATGAAACAGGGCAGAGTGCTGGGCAGAGTAAAAATAAGTTTGTTTCTTCTAAGGAATTCCTATGTGACACCAATTAATACTGAAAATGTGCCTAGAGAAATGAAAATAATGTGAAAAACCAAAAGTAATTTCTACAAAATAATAAAATTTTGAAGCAGCTAAAATAAATGAAATATACTTCCTGGGAAGTGGAGCTGTGAGACTGAAATTTGTAAATAAGAACTGAAAATGCCTAATCAAGTTCCAAAGAACTGTCTGGCCTCCTGGAGGCAAGGATCAATTCAGAAGACTCAACAATCCAGTATGCGTTATGGAGAAAGTATGTCAAATGATATTTGTTGGTTCTTGATGTTTGGATGGGGTGTTAGATCTAATGGATTGGCTGGCTTTGAGTAGTCTGTGCAGTACTTGCTGATGAGAGAGACCCAGCCAGACACAGCAAATGCTAACTTTGTTATGCAGCTTACAAACTGTAAAACTTTTTACACACCTCTGCTCCCTGCCCCTCCCCAATAATAATTTGAGTTACATGTTTAAAGGGCATTTTGCGTTTCAATGAAAAGAAGCTTGAGGGTCATAAATAGTTCTGTGCACGTTAAGTTGACTGGAGTGGCTGAATCTATATACCCAGACTTAAAACTACAACTGTATTTAAAAACAGAAGTATCTGAAAAACATTTCCTCCCTCTTTATCTGCCAAATCCTGAATTCAAAGTTCAGTGAAGGGAGTGGTGGTTTTAGATGGTTGAGATGCTGGCAAGTGTTGCAGGGGCAAACTCAGTACTTGGCAGGTATATAAAGGTGAAGGGATGAAATCTGAAGCTTTTTCTGTGTTCCGGAGCAAGATGATGGATCTGAAAAAGAAAATAAAGCTTACTATATATCCAAAAATAACCCAGTGGAGTTTGAATTCTGGAACTTTGAATGGGATTCTTATTACACAGTATGACCACAAATATTAATGTCATACCAGCCAATTTGGACATCCATGTTTATGTAGCAGTTTTTACAATGCTATAATGTCATTCTTTCCTGTGTGAAGAGTTTTCATTTTCTGCTTTGTAAATGAGACTCTATGCATTCTTTCAGCCTTCTCTCTAACCCCCAAATTTGGGCTTTGTTTATATTTTGGTCATTTCAAGGCACTCTATAAAAATTGTAATGTATAAAAAAGAGATGTCTTAGAGGTGCCTAAGGTCTCTTTTTTGACATATTTTATTACCAATTTTTTAATGTGTTTTTCCTTCAATTATTTTAGTGAAGTTCCCTCCTAACATAGTGAATATCCATGTGAAACATCCCCCTGAAGCCTCAGTTCAGATCCATCAAGTTTCAAGAATTGACAGCACATCAACAGGACAAAAAGCGAAAGCACCTCAGCCAGGACATCCACAGGTCTCTTACCAAGGTCTTCCGTATCAGAAGACCCAGAAAGGACATACTACTTACACAAATCAACAACCCATTCCTCATATGTTTCCTGTTTCAGTTAAAACTCAGCTTGGGCGCTGCTTCCAGGAGACTATTGGGACACAGGTAAGAAATGTTTGCTAAGGCTGTTGAGATGGGTAGCTTTAAAACAATATCATAAAAGAATGAAAAAATTCTTCACCAATCACAGGGAAAGGACACATTTGATATTCTTTTCCAAAAGAAAATTCTTGTGAGAATGGACTGTAAAATTTTTTTTAAAAGTAACATTTTTCTGAACCTCCTTCTCCTTCAAGCTAATGTCTTTATTTTCTGCGGACTTGACTCCCTGACATTCTGATTTCAGTTATTCTAGCCATAACTTCTCCATTTATAAGCTATTTCTTCAAAGTAAAAAACATTACTTAAATCCTAGCTCCATCACTCCTGATTGAACAACTAAGGTTACACCACCTTCCACAGCTTGTACTGTCCTTTGGTTTAATGAGTCTTTTTGCACGTGTGTCTCAACAGCCAGTGTTTTTCAAGGAGTTGCAGTTTTCATTGAAATTCCTGATCAACAACTTCATATGTTTTACAGTATTGTAGCCTAATGTTTTGAATCTGTTGAAATGTGACCGTTGAATAGGGTAGAAAAATCATGAAAGCCAATTGAGTGTTTGCTAGAGCATTAAAAGCCTAGTTCAGTTTAAAATAATATGTTCACATCAGTTTTTACATGACTATTCAAAATTGCATGTCTTCTTTCAGCTCTTGAAAGCACTTTAAGCAACACAGCATTATCATTTTTGCGTATTTGTATATATATGTAAATACAGAGAGAGAGGTAAAAAAGCATATATGAGAGATTGTAAAAAAAATTAGTAAGACCCTGTTATTTATCACCTTGCTGAAATTTAACTTTTCAAATCAATTTTTTTTTTTTTACCTTGAATGCATGCCTCAGGCTGAAATTTTGTGGGAGGTTTCAGAAAAATCACTCATTTTGAGGAATGATGTTAGAGAATGAATATGTTGCTTTACTCGGGCTAAAAACAATAGTTGACGACTGTTTCATGAAGATTTGGATCGTCTGTATGCTTTGAAATAGAAACTTAAATTTAGCACAAGGGTCACACTGCTTTTGGTCCTTCAGTAAGATGCACCTAAAGTTAGCCAATTTTCAAGCATCTAAAAATATATCTATTTCCAATATATTCCACAACATTTGTTAGATGTTGGCAGCAAAATTCTCCGAAGATTTCACCTGCACAGAGAATGGTCTGCCTTCCCCTCAAAGGGAGAGCACCCATCATCCCTGAAATGCAGGAATGGAGCAAAATGTCCTTTACAAGTGTTTCTTCTAGCTGTCAGTGAATGCTGTGATGCCAAGCATTAGAACTGACAGCAAGGAAATTTCCTCATGGCTCCCAAGCAGCGCACACACACACACACACAGGAAAAAAAAAAAAAAACCAACAACAAATCAACAGAAAGAAAAAAGAGGGAAGAGACCTCACTCACAGAGGGGCAAGGAGCTTTGGAGAGGATCAGTGATGGGGAACAGACAGGAGCCAGAAGCAGAATGCAGTCAGAAGCAGCGTGAGGGTAATGTAGGTGGCAGATCCCAAGGTAATGATAGCAATTACCTTCTGGAACCTCAAACTGAAATCACAGTTCCTTAGACTCTGTCATCCTCTGCCAGCTCCAAAGAGCTGACTTTTTTTTCTGTAAAATAATTTTCTGTTTTCCTTTCGGTGACTGGCTTCTGCAGAGTATTGTAGCAGTAATTAACTCTAGTTTCGGAAGTCACTGCTGTGGAAGTAAAGATCCCAAAACCTGCTCATGCTAGGCCATCCCATGAGGGTGTTTAAAAATAATTCATTCTGAAAAGTGCTATGGAAGAAGTAAATTTAAGCGTCATCATGCCCCAAAAATGTTTCCAGAAGACCAGAGTTAAGTTTGCATATGGAACATTAAAGGCTAGTGTTCACTAATTGTTGAATGTTTGATTTGGGATCCACAGTGTTAATTTATACTGATGAGCTCTTCGTGCTTGTCTGTTTCAGGAATAGTAAAACTTTGCATTTGTTCTTTGACAAGTGGTGAAGCACATGTTCAAAGGGAAGTTCATGGATTTTATATGACAAAATGAAGCAGGGTCTGTGTCAAACAACCATTTCCCTGTATTTCCTAAGAATGAGAGATCTAACAAACATGACATTATAATGGGCCATCATAAAATGCTGGAAATAATTATGATAATAGTTGTTTATTATTTATTTGTATTTCTGTTTGCACTCATATATAGGGAAGACAAAATTCCTTCCTCAATCTTAGACTTGGCAGTGGGTGCTGCATCTTTTATCTCTTACCTCTTACGCTTGATATGTTTCCTGTCTGTTCTTTCTGCTGCATGCATTAGTGAGGTATTTCGAATGACATATCCAAAACTTGCAGTGTCCTATGCATGCCCCTCACGTTACAGTGCTTTTAAGACTAAAGCTTACTCATCGCTCGCCAGAAGACAGTAACATGCTCCTTTTAAAGGGGGAGAAAAGGGGAAATATGTTTGCATTGCCCTCATGCCTGACTTGGAATCCTACTAAATGCTCAGTCTCTGATTTTTATGTTTTTTTCAGTATTCCCCTGGCAAAATGTGTCTTTGCAGTGCTCTCAAGAAAGGGTAGTGCCTCCTAGTTTAGAATAATGCATGTTCTCATTTTTTACAAATTTCATTGATTCTTTCAGTGTCAGTCTTGGGGAGAGCATAGTAAGGATTTTGGAGGCCTTTTGTTATTTAATTTAATGTTCAATTTAGAATTTAAGTTGTACGGTGGCATTTTGTAGAGCATTCATTTAAGACCTTGCCATAAATATAGATTTAAGCAACTCATTCACCTTTCAAATTTGAACCTGAAATGTTGATTTTTTTTTCCTGCACTCAAGCAATGCATATTATTTATTTGTATCTTAAATAGACCTTGAACTGGGAAAGACACTTAATTTTTTTTTTTTAACTCTTAAATAGATCTATTCTAAAAGAATTTGGTTTTCTGTTTCTTTGATATTTGCTTTGCTAAATATGAGGGTTCTCTTTATTTGTTTAGATGAGCTGCTAAACTGAGCTTTCCCTATTAGTAGCAATGTGTTACAAGCCCTTTCTGGAGTTTATGCTGGATAATTTTGATCCTTACTTTTTTCAACAATCATCAATGTTTATACATTTTTTTGCAGGGTGGATTGTATATTTGGCTTCAGAAATGTTTTATTAGATATCCTGGGATCAGAGGTGACTTTACTGTCTGTAGAGGAGACTGATGGAAGGAGATGTGTGTGGCCTTTCGTAGGCAAATCAACCAAGTTAATAAAGACTCTGCTGAACTTACTTTTGGTCCATGCTAAAAGCACAGGATAAAACCAGTATCAGAATCTCTACTGTGGTTTTGTGTGTGTATAACCTCTACCGTTCTATGTTTATCTCCATCTCTTGTTCTCCCCTTCTTCCTTGAATTTCAGCTGGTCTTCAATTACAGGTCTTCTGATTTTAATGCTTTGTTTTTTTCACAACCTTCTGTGGAGTATTTTTCATCTCCTAACACATTCTTCCTCACCCCACCTTATTGAAATTCCTTTAACGTGTCTCATTCAAAAACAGTAGGATACTTGCTATACTCGAATCCCAAGACAGCCAGGGCGTATTTTCTGCAGTGTATTTTCAACAGAGTGCATACTGTTAAAGTTAGCAACTGGAGCCACACTGAACTGAAGCTTGGAAGGCATTATGGTACAGATAGTTGAAGAATCTGGTCGTATTCTCAGGTCTCCGATCACTCCTAATTAACAACATAGAAATTCTTCTAGACCTCCTGTTCGTTTAGTTGTCTATAGTATCATAAGTGACTATAACCAAAGGCAGCAACCGTGAGAAAAGAGTAGGAAACAAACCTTCACCTAAACTTGCACCTTGTTATATAGAAAATTATGTTGAGAAATAGAGACCTGAAGACTGGGGCGATTGGTGGAAGGATCGGGAGCACAAGTAGTGTTTTCCTCAAGCCCTTCGGTGGCAGGGAAGAATACTGAAGGGAACAGGAAAACTCACCAGATCAACACGTGGCTCAGGGGCTGGTGCTATTGGCGAAATTTTGGCTTCTTTGATCATGGGGAGGTTTACACGGCACCGGGCCTGCTGGCAACAGAGTTCGACTGTCTTACAGGGGGAAAAGGATTCTCAC
>NW_009225145.1:0-12187 GCF_000690835.1 Fulmarus glacialis
GGCTGTCTGCCAGGTTAAACCACAACAGTTTGTTGAAGTACTCCCACAACTAGGAACATAAATAATTTTACCACCATTGCAATGCTAGAATCAGTATTAAACAATGGATTATTTTGAAACAAAAATATAGAGAGGTCACATTCAATAATATGGCAGGAAAAAAAAAATACGCCTACAAAAATTCAAAAGTAAACAAAACAACCCTCCTGCTCTGACTGAAATCAAAATCCCTACTCCTTAACCAGCTATTCTTACCCGGTATTAGCTCCAGAGGACTGTACCTCCCCTCAGTTATGCCCTTTAGGATGACACAAGCTGCAATGGCTGGAGAAGTAAAGTAGCTTAATCTGAAGAAGGGGTCTTACTTCAGTCAAAAGCGACCTCTAGGAATTTAACCCTTCCCAGAATTAAGAAGGGTTAAGAAGAATTATGGCGGCACCAAAGAGCATTCGATGGAAGGCAGTTGACACTGGCGCTTACATGGGCTTTAGGCACAAAAGCGAAGTCGTGCAGGGGATGCTGGATGGAAACAGCTCTCTAAGAGGTCATAAGCAGAAGACTATCAGTGCGATACCTGATTTCTCATGATGCAAGTACAGAGCTTTTCTGAAGCCCAGCAAAATGAAAGCGTGCGCAAACCCGGATTCAAGGTGACAGACAAAATTCTCCAACTTCTGACAGACCCTCCAAGTTAAAGCAACATATTTACCTGGCGAGTTGCTGGAGCCACACTTTGAAACTTCAGTGAATTCACACTTAGTATTTGTACAAGTGCAGGCCTCAGGTTTCTCCATTTATTCCTATACCTTCTCCTCTCATCTCATCCTTAGCTTCCAAAATAAATGACATAGAAATCCTACAAACACTGTATGTACAGGGCGTAGCTGGGAGCGTTTCGGTATCAGGAGGCTCAGGAGGCCTTGTGTGGGAGCAGCTGTGAACTGCCCTGGGCTGGTTACAGCCATTTCCAGCCGGCTCCAAAATGGCTGTGAGTAACCTATCATGCCCCAAAACGGCAACCCCCCTGAGTAGCATGCTGATCCTCTGCTCGGGTGTCTGTAAGCCAGAGGTGGCAGCCACAGGGGCAGGCAACACCAACACGCTCTTGGGGTGAGGTACAGCTCACTACAGCAGGCATGTGCACCCCCGAGGGACGGCAGCCGCAGGCAACTCACGCCAGGGCAGCGATACCCTGAGGGACAGCCACTGAGGAAAAGCATGTCAGAGGAAAACCTGAAGAAGCCCTGTGTGGCAGGGGAAAACTATTAATAAGCAAAGAGCTGCAGAGAAAACGAACGAGCGATGTGCACCAGAGATCACTAAGAAGTAAGAAGTGTCAGTCAGAAACCATAGCACAAATGAACCCGACTGTGCTGCCCATGGCCTGTTGGAGGAGCTGGGATGAGCCCAGTACAACGGACAGTGACCGCAGGGGAAGCTGGGACTGGGGGGAGGAGAGGTGTTCAGCTTGCCTCCAGCCTGGGGCAGGTGGAAGAAAGTGTTTATGTAAGTGTTTGATTATTTAGTTCTCCTCAATACCCAAATCAGTGATCAAAGTTTGTGTTAACTGGCAATAAATCCAGTAAAAATTCCCTGAATCAAGGCTGTTTACCCACAACACCTTATTAGACAAGCAAAGCACTGCCATTTACCCAGGCTTCTACAAGGTCAGAATGTGCAACATACTGGGGTGCATCAAACACAGCATAACCAGAGGAGGCGATTATCCCACTGTATTCAGCATTGGTGCCACCTCACCTTGAGTACTGTGTGCAGTTCTGGGCTCCACAATTTTAAGAAGGATGTGAAGGTCCTTGAAAGCATCTGGAGGAAAGCAACAAAGCCGGTGAAAGGGCTGAAGGCATGTCCTATAAAGAGCGGCTTAGGACTCTGGGTTTGTCTAGTTTGGAAAAAAGGAGGCTGAGGGGCGACCTCATTGCTCTCCTCAGCTTCCTGAGGAGGGGAAGTGGAGTGCTGAGCTCTTCTCCCTGGTATAGGACACATGGGAATGGTTCAAAGCTGCACCAGGGGAGGTTTAGACTGGACATTAGGAAGCTTTTCTTTACCGAGAGGGTAGTCAAACTGGAACAGGCTTCCTGGAGAGGTGGTCGATGCCCCAAGCCTGTCAGTGTTTAAGAGGCATTTGGACAATGCCCTTAATAACATGCTTTAACTTTCGGTGAGCCCTGAAGTGGTCAGGCAGTTGGACTGTTGATGATTGTTCTAGGTCCCTTCCAACTGAAATTGTCTATTCTATTCTATTCTAACATGCAAGGGCACCTAAGGCATTTCACTTTGTAACTATAGGGAAAACTACATTAGTAATGGAGATAATACCCTTTTTAAAATCTCAACAGTCCATAACCCATGCTCATACTACCTGTAAATTTGTATGCAGTAACAGATTTGAAGGTGTGGTTGACTAACGGGACAATGACAGGAGGCAATCCCTCTACGCAAGCTGGTTGTCCTGGTTTCGGCTGGGATAGAGTTAAATTTCTTCCTAGTGCTGTGTTTTGGATTTAGTATGAGAAGAATGTTGATAACACACTGATGTTTTCAGCTGTTGCTAAGTACCCTGCTAGTCAAGGACATTCAGCTTAAGAAAAAACAAAACAAAACAAAACAAGCATTGGGAGGGAGCACAGCCAGGACAGCTGGCCCAGCTGGCCAACGGGGTATTCCATACCATGTGACGTCATGCTCAGTATATGAATGGTAGGGTAGGCACAGGAAGTACCGATCGCTACTTGGTTATCGGTCAGCGCGGGTGGTGAGCAATTGCATTGTGCATCACTCATTTTGTATATTGTATCATTATCATTATTATTTTCCCTTTTCTGTTCTATTAAACTGTCTTTATCTGAACCCAGGAGTTTTTCTCACTCTTACCTTTCCGATTCTCTCCCCATCCCACTGGAGTGGGGGTGGGGGAGTGAGCGAGCGGCTGCATGATATTTGGCTGCCTGCCAGGTTAAACCACGACACTGGTTCACCTGACTTCAAATACTTTTCTGCATTAGAGATATAACACTTCAAGGAGAAAGAAAATCAAATAATGGTTCAAACTGAGAACACTATCTGAAGCTAATATACAAAATAAGGAAAAAAGGTAGAAAAAGTACTATGACAATTTGTAGATACGTGTCCAAAGAACCAGACCTCAGAGAAATGGTTACTTTTTGTCTTCATTATCTTATCATAGAGAATTCCATAAACTTGCCTAAAACTCTGTTTTCAGTTACCATCACATAGACATTCTATTTTACTTGGAGAAATGTCATATCACGTTAAATCATTTGTGCGTTGAAAGACGTTTTAGATGGCTGATGGAGGAAACTGTTGGCAAAGTGACTTAACTATTAAGCCTGGTTTTTTGGTTTTATTTAAGCAATTCATGATTTAGTTTTCAGAGATAAAAACCAGTCTGTGCCATTATAATAACGAGTGCCTTATTTGTGAGGTAGAGTATTTGCTAGGAATTTGTAAATCACAGTATAGTCAAGTTGCATTCATTCCATATAAAACTGAAAAGCACAACTCAACATTGCACATACAGATCTTAGATACTAAGTGACTTTAGTTGAAGGGCATAAAGATTTGTTGTCTTAGCTTTTCCTCTATTTTCGCCATAATAGACTTAAAAATTCTCATGGTAAAACACTAATATTATACTTTATACATTCTCAATTTATTCACTACCTTTTACCTTGGCAATTCTCAAATCTGTGCTTGTAATTACTTCCAGCATTTCCACCTGCTTCCACTGTCAGCTGCCCTTACATTACGCTTATTAAGCATTAACAAAAGAGCCTCTAGTATCCCACAGGCCTTTGTGTCTCACTGCTCTGTGCCTGTTCCAAATGACCTTGCTGTAACGCAACCAGAGATACACAATGGTGCCTTTTGCCCAGGCCCAGCTGGCTTCCTTTTGACTCCCTTCTCTGTGCACACACATTGCTGAAAGAATGAAGGTTTTTATGCAAAAACTTGACAGATTTTCACAGGTAACAAAACTATTTACATAGAAACTGTCATGCATTACTAAACATACAAATATTTTCTTTGTAATAATTTTTAAAAGTTCTGGAAAGAGAAACACTTCAAGGATGAAAGAATTTTTAATGTCAAACAATCAATCATTTTGATTCTGCAATGAAAATATATTACTGTAGCTTTGTATTAGAAATGTTATTTACTAAATGACTGCATTAAAGAGATTTTGGAGTCAACTATAAGTATTTCATTTAACTTCAGTACATTTTCAATATTTAGAAAGTAATATTGTATTTTTCGAGATTCCAAATATATTGGGAAAAGCTTTTGCTTAGCCTACCCTGTCAGTGAGGAACACTGAGGACTCCAATCAAGGAACCAGGCATTTATTCAGAGAAATTATTTAAAGAAAGAGAAGAAGATTCCCTCATGGAAGAACACACTTCTTCATAAGGTACTTGAGATTTTGTCCTTTTTTTCTGTAAAAACTATCCATCTGGCAACCACGCACATGAAAACTTTTTGAACCTATATTCTTATAGTAGTGCCTTAAGTCGTCCCTGCATCAATAAAATGATTGCTATTCCACACAAACCATGGAATAGGAGTGTAACTTCCACCAATCAGGACTGATTAGTCTGAGTCTTTTGACAAGTCTACACAGCAGCTGATAAACACTTGGCTTGTCAAATACAAGAGCTTTGAGAAAAACATGGAGATTATATTTCATTTTTAATATCACAAAGAATTAAGAATAATTGGAAAAGCCAAACTGAGTTCTGTACTTCACCAGCAAACTCTACAGGCAACTCAATGAGTAGGCAAGACCATCCAGCCAAAGCATGGCAATGGTAAGCAGTGCAGGCATCAGTAGCTAACCCATTTAGTTTTCATGTTCTACCATGCATGAGCAGCCCCCTTCTCATATTTTTGGCATACTGGGCAGTAGCAAAGCAATTTAGGCCTACAGCTCTTTGGCTAGATTTAGTGACAAGTACCTGGAAACTGTGTAAGAGAGAAAAAACCAAACCAAAACAAAACAAAGCACAATCCCCACCCTCCCCCTATTTTTTCTTCTTTTTATGCTGCCTTCCTTTCCTTTTAGTAATACAAGTAAAAGTTTAGTAATATTCAGCTATACCTAATGGAACAAGTAAAAAACAAAAATTAAGATTTGAAAGATTTCGAAGCAATGAGGTTTACACCATTCTTTAAAGTAAGTAAGTGTGAAATCCCCTAGCATTCTGATGCAATTCCCTTAAGACATCTGATCTCAGTTAATATTAAAAAAAAAAAAAACCCCACACAGAGCAACTGCCACATGTTAAAAAAGACTTGAAAAACAAAACACTAAACTTATCTCACATCTTTATAAATCAAATACATTCATAATCTGTAAGACTGTGTTCCAGAAACAAACATCTTTAAAATTAGTAATAAAATTAAGTAATGCACAGAATTTTTACAGTTCTAGTTTATGAATTTTACAAGACAGGTAAATTAAGTTATAACACCTAGAAATTCACTGGAGAGTAAAAGTAAATAACTTAGAAAACCTACTGCATTGCAAGTACTTACACCCATTGTAAGACAGTAAAATAGCAAGAGCTACAGTCCCAGATTCTCTTGGCAACAAGAAGGAATTATATCTGACAACGAAGTGCAGAGAAAGGCAAACCTGAAAATGAGAAGCAGCGATACCAGAGCAATATGCCAAAGCTAACCACCAATTACAAACCAAATATCAATCAATTACCATTGCTGAAAGCACTACAAAAAGAAGCCCCTCAACTACCCCCCAAAATACTGAAGATGAGTCTACTTCCCAACACATGTATTGGGGAAGTAAACAAGCCAACACATCTTTGTCTACAGGAGTCTGAGCTTACTGCTGTCGAAAATAAGACAAAAAGTAAAAAAAAAAAAAAAAAATCACATTATTAGAACTCCTATTAGACTGCCCTTTCACATAGGTACTGGTAAAAATATGGAAGTTTCTGTATTATTTCCTATAATGATTGTAACAAGCCTTCACCTGGAAGCTAAGGGCTTTATCACAAAACCTCCATGTAAAACAAATATATGCTGAGGTTTTGTTTGGGGTGTTTTTTTTTGTTGGTTTGGGTTTGTTTTTTTTTCCAAATTGCATGAACACACAAAATTATTTTTTAATCTTAAAATATAGTTTAGGCTAAAGGACAGATCACAAGTTGCCCTATGAGATGTTCTGCAAGCTAGAAATCAGCACTGTACTTTGAAAAGAAGTCAGTACTACTTATACAAGACTGGGAAGAAAATAACCTAGTACTCTAAAAAACCAGAAGGGACCAATAAGAATAAAAGTCCAGTTGTATTAATGGCAGCATGCCAGTCAGACAGTCAATGAGCAAGGAGGTTAATCATCAACTGATTTGTTATTAAACTGAGGGGTTTACATTCAAAGAGAAAAATCAAACTAAGCTCACTAAACAGACATAAAATGGTGTAAAATATGGCTAGAATAACTGGAACACATCTGGACTAAAAAGTAAAGTTTGAAGAATGTACTTTAACACATCAGAGATGAGGTCACAACGGTGTCTTGGCACTTTGGTTAAGACAGAAAATAGAAAGAAAAAGACAGTTAATGAAAATAATTTTAACAATGATAAAAAGCAAAAGAGATAAAGAATTTAAAAGATAATAAAGTAAAGAAATATGTGAGTATAAACTGTCAAACAAGATAGGAGAACAAAGTACAGGGAGACAAGTTTTACCCTCTTGACTATGAAAAATATGTACCAAAAGGAAAAAAAATAGTTATGTGCAGTAGAAGTGAAAAGGAGATCTATGACTCACCATAAATATAAAAGAAGCAATCTGGAAGAGATAAACACAAAACCTTGAACAGAATTCAGGCACACCAAAAAAAGAAGTTGTTTTAAAACGGGACTTTTAAGCAAAGTCAACTGGAGGCCTCCAATTCACTGTCTCAGAAACCAGGATCAGCACAGCTTCCAGAACGGAAGCAATACAAGAAAGAACTCTGAGGTCTTGTAGGAATGCCAGGTGGAACTTCAGTACAGTTTAAACATTCTCTTAATTTAAATATCTATATGTCAGCTGTCTATACATATATTTTTACTCTTGACAGTAAAAATCTAGGCAATTCAGTCAGTGAAATCCAGAGAACTATTCAGCTAATCACATGTAGGTCTGTATTTTATGATGATACACGCAGATGTCCAAACGATGGCAGGGACAGCAGAGACACAGTCAGCCAGACAGCTGGTCTTCACTGAAATTTTGCAACTTTTCACTGACACAAGGATATCACTTAGGGAGTTTAGCGAGAATGTAAATTGTTCCTTTCCAAATCACCTGTTCAGGGTTTGTTGAGAAGGCTGGGTCATGGGTGTTTTTGGGGGGTGTTCGGATTGCTTTCGTATTTGTTTTAAAGCTACATCATCCCAGACTAATCCTACTACAAAGTCAAAAGCTCTAAAGTAAAACAGTACCTCAATGACTTGGTTAAAACAGATTTAATCTAGAAGCAAGGCAATCTAAGATGAATTTTGCTTTTGAGCTGCTAAAAGTAACATGTTTACAGGTTACCCCTATTTTGCTAGCTTATTATTAAAAATTTCAAAGGCATATCACAGAATCACAAGATGGTTAAGGTTGGAAGTTGGAGATCATCTCAGCCAGGCCCCCTGCTCAAGAAAGGCCTCGTAGAACCAGTTGCCCAGGGCCATGTCCAGACAGCTTCTGAATATCCCCAAGGTGAGAGACACCACCACCTCTCTGGGTAACCTGTGCCAGTACTCAAACACCCTCAGAATAAAAGTGTTTCCTGATGTTCAGGAGGAACCTCCTGTGTTTCAGTTTGTGCCCATTGCCTCTGGTCACTGGACACCAACGAAGAGAGTTTGGCTCCATCCTGTTTACACACTTCAGGCAGGTATTTATATACCTCCTCAGCCTTCTCTTCTCCAGGCTAAACAGTCCCAGTTCTCTCAGCCTTTCCTCACAGGAGAGATACTCCAGTCCCTTCACGATTTTAGTGGCCCTTTGCTGGACTCTCTCAAGTATGTCCAACTCCCTCTTGTACTGGGAAGCGCAGCACCAACACAGAACTCAAGATGTGACCTCACCAGCGCTGAATAAAGGGGAAGGATCACCTCCCTCAACCTGCTGGCACATATTTTTCTAATGCAGCCCAGCATTCCATTCACCTGCTTTACTGCAAGTGAACATTGCTGGCTCATGTTCAACTTGCTGTCCACCAGAACCCCTAGGCTCTTTTCTGCAAAGCTGCTTTCCAGTTGATTGGCCCCCTGGCATATATTGGCATATGGGTTTGTTCTTCCCCAGGTGCAGGATTTTACAGTTCCCCTTGCTGGAGGGGAACAGAAACATCATGAGGTTTCCTGTCAGCCCATTTCTCCAGCCTATTGATAGCAGCATGACCTTCTGGTGTATCAGCCACTCCTCCCAGTTTTATGTCATGTGCAAACTTGCTGAGGGTACACTCTGCCCCATCATCCAGATCATTAATGAAGATGCTGAACAGTACTGGACCCAGCATTGACCCTTGGGGTACACTGCTAGTCACTGGCCTCCAGCTAGACTTCGTGCCACTGATCATCACCCTCTGGGCCCAGCCATTCAGCTAGGTTTCAAGCCTCCTCACTGTCTGCTCATCCAGCCTGTGTATCAACAGCTTTTCTATGAGGATCTTACGGGAAACAGTATCGAAAGTCTCACTGAAGTTCAGGTACAGACAATATCCACTGCTCTCCCCTCATCTACCAAGCTAGTGATTTCATCATAGAATGTTATCAGGTTGGTCAAGCATGACTTCCCCTTGGTGAAGCCATGCTGACTGCTCCTGATGATTTTCTTGTCCTTCATGTGCCTGGAAATGGTTTCCAGGATTAGCTACTCCATCACCTTCCCAAGAATCGAGGTGAGGCTATAGATGCCTGGATCCTTCTTCCTGCTATTCTTGAACATAAGAGGCAAGGATGATAACTGTATTTGTTCATGCTTTGTCTTGTTCACATAGAATCTGAGTAAAAGACCCAAAGTCTGAAGTATGTAAATTAAAAATAAAACTTCAGAAAACTCTCATGGTTGCAATACAACTAATAGCCATGAAACCAGTAACAACAAAAAAAATGTATATTGCTCAAATGCAGTAGTTCCCAATATGTTACAGATTCTGGTTTTCTTATGCAAAATGATTCTGTGGAAATTCTTGTCATATGCTGGAGTAAATATGTACTAAACAATGAATTTTTCAAAGTAATTCTCAAAAATTAAGAAGGTTGGCAGGTACTTTGCTCACTATTTTTAAAGTAGCATAGCACTCCACTGGTTTTGTGCCTTTGTTTTACTATGGTGCAATACAAAGGAAGATCAAGTCAGGCTAGTATAATTCTCTCTCTAAAGCTCTTCTGGTTATGTAAAATACTGCAACTATAACCTTTTATTGCTACATGTAAATAAAAAACAATACCAATACAAACATTTTATCTAATAGTGAATATTGCCTCTCCTTCCAAACATGTACAAACATGCCTGCAGTAATATTTTCTATCCAGCCATTTAGTCAGTTTTCAGCACTTCGAAACAATCTTCTCCTCTTAAGTTCCAAGATCACTGTTCTTCCAGATGTTGAGCCCAATTACTTTAAAAGTTTGTATTTTTCACTCCAGCTTATTCCTCAACTTAGCCCAAGTGGTGAGTACATTTCTATATAACTGATAGTCAGAGCAATCTTTACATGAAGTTCCTCTAAGAACAGGCATACTACAATGAAAACTTTGTAGAAAGGCTGAGGAGTAAAGGAGGACAGAGATAATATGACAGAAAGATGTTCATAGTGATTCAAATTAAGTCTTTATTAAAGACAGCCTCATGACCAACTTAAGACAGTCCAAGAATGCACTGCCACTGAAACAAGCACTCTTATCAGCTTCTTGTCTCTAGCTATAAATTCCTATACCCTCTCATGCTGGATGAGTTTTCTAGATGCATCTGTTTCACCACATGACAGCAAAACTGTCAATGTTGACTGCAAGAACAAAGTCAGAAACATTTTTGAACAGCAGGAAAGCATCAGATTGACCTTAATTTACTACGAAATGTCACCATTTGTCAACATACACGCCAAAAAATTGCCAAGAAAATTCTCTTTGTGATCAACATTTACTTCTAGTTTTATTTGGGTTTGGTTTTTGTTACATTACTATAAGCTTTAAGTGTATTAATTTCTCATACCAGATTTGGCTTATTTCTCAGTTTAGGTCAACTGACTGGAGTTCTACTTTTCTCTGCAATGGCTTCTCCAGTGCCCACGCATACCATTTAATTATGTTATGACAGACGTCAGCAGATGGCACTATTACACATTTTTTTAATACTATGCTTTTTACTGGTAAATCTTTATTTAACAGAAACCTTTTTTGATTTGCTGTGTATGCCTGCGCAAGCATGCACGCCAAAAGAGAAGATCAATTTCAGAAGAACAACTCTAGCATTGTACTGATGTTCAGGCTACAGTTTATGAAAAAATCTGCCTATATAACATCTAATAATTACCTCTGTTTCAAGGTTACTGTGTGTTAAACACAAATTATATCTGACATACACCTAAACTCATACCACGTTTTCTAATAAGAAAGAGACATGAAAGCCACAATAATTACTACCACAATGAAAAAAGACACATAAATCACACTCCAGCATGGGACTTCCCCTTTCCTCTATAAAGCGGAATATCTAGCGGACTCTGACAATTGCATTACAGAACACAAGAAGAAAGGTAAGTATTAGTTATGTTCTCTTGCAGTCATCTAATCCACCCCTTCCTTTCTATAAATTAACAGAGCAATTGTCACATCATTGTTTACACTGGGATGATTTCAGCTTTTCCCCTAGATTAATTTCAAGAAAGTCACTCTGACCAAAACCAATAAATTTACCCCGGGAAAGGTTTCTAATCTTAAAGAAGAAAGAGAAAAGATGCATGGTGAAAGTTTTGTTTTATTTTTTTGAAAGTGAGATGCCAAGTAGTATGCTGCCTTTTGCACATGCATTACTTTCTAGAAGTTTATTCAGCTAAAACCTTACCTATATATGTCATTCAAACTGTGAATTGACAGCATTTTTCTCTTTAGCTATATATTTCATCCTTGTTTACTATATGCATTCTGACCTCGAAATTTCTGCTATTCAACTATTCTGAATGAATTCAGCTCTTCCATACTGCTCATTTACTGTAAGATACATGTGATCTGGAGAAACCAGACATCATTTCTATTTAAGAAAAAGCCATTAACAGTGTAAACTAATTTAATACTATGTAAACAGAGATATATGAATGCATTTTCTCGCTATTAATTCAGCACCTTTTCCTGCAACAAAGTCATAAATCACAGAGAAGGTGTTCGCACAAAGCAGAGAACTGCAAACCTCACCAGACCAGAATTCTCTTTATCCTTGCTCACACAGCCCTCCTCTCCTCCAACTAGCTTCATCTCTGTTCAGTCTTCTGTAATCCCCATGCTGTTAGCTGGAGCAATCATCTCTCCCCTAAATTTAAGTGACACTGGTACTCAAAGAGAATGCAGAGTGGCAAAAGGCATTAAGTTACTGCTTCAGAATTTGCTTCAATTCCAGAAACACTCAGAGGCCCAGGGTGGTTGGAATGACGATGCTTTGGTAGAGGACAGCACTGATTTCAGGATGATACCGATGTTAAAGCTGATGGTAATGGCTAGAACGACACCAGGATGAGGGGTGATCGCTGATCAGTGGAGACCATGGCAAATTGCTGGGATGATATGGAGCAACCTACTTCTCCAGGCTGACTGTGCTACTCTACTTGCCCTATCCTCTCAAGCTTTCATTCCTGATGCAGTCACTAAAGACAAACTTGCAGAAGCAGTGCAGGAACTCATTCAAAGGATGCATCTTGCCAGGTTGAGCAATGAAATCTGCTTTCTCTCTTCCACCTAGTGTTACGTACTAGAGTGAGGAAGAAGTACCTGGATGTGAATAAACAGAGCCACAAAGTCCATAGAAGGGTTTCTCTGTTCATACTTCAATTAAATGTCGTAATGACCTCACTAATTAAACCTACCTTGTCTGGCAAACAGAGTCATAGCATGCAGTTAAATCATCAACTTACTTTTGCATGCCTGTC
>NW_009225145.1:12621-12828 GCF_000690835.1 Fulmarus glacialis
ATACTAAATCCAAAACACAGCACTAGGAAGAAATTTAACCCTATCCCAGCCGAAACCAGGACAGTATCCACCCCTTACTCTATACCATTTATGTCGTGCTTAGATCTCACATTTTTTCGATACATTTCAATTAATCACCACTATCTTTCTTTTTATATATACATAAATATATATGCACAAACAGATATCATTCCCTTAGTCTATGGA
>NW_009225146.1:0-14230 GCF_000690835.1 Fulmarus glacialis
CGCTGGGTGGCAGCGCCCGGCTGCCCTGCGGGACGGCAGCGCCCTGCGCTGGACCCGGCGCGGCGACAGCTTTGAACCGTGCTGCTGCAACCCAACAGTATTTCTTAGGAAATATTTGTTTTGGTTTAAAGCACATTTTGGTAGATTTTTAAGGACGGGAAGGATTTTGGTGACCTTTTCCATAGCACTGCCTCTATGATTTACCTGGTGCCTCCCTCCTCAGCACCATAACCAAAGCCAGAGTACAACATATCTTCTAGGAAGACATCAAGTTTCATGTCAAATACCTTGTGACAGAGAATCAATAAGATCCCTACGTAAATGATGTCTGTGTTTAACTACCATTTTTCTCCAAAAAAAAATTTACACATCTCCTTGGGAGACACGATATTAATGTATGCATTCGCCCTTCGACAGTAGTGTAGAGTATCTGGGAATTAGAAAAAATCTAGCTACCCTAAAGCACCCAACTGTATTAACAGCACTTTTCTCACTCACACAGTTTTTTGTTTAAGAGACCTCAGAATATCTCAATGGCAAGTTTCCCAACAGAAGATGCTGTCAGCCTATAATTTTTACTTTATGGACCCATTAACAAAATCTGACAGCTAAATTATAGGTTCCACCTCTGGTCACCCCAATAGTATTTGTGAGTGGGCATGAATGACTGCAGGCATTTTATTTGTGGATCCAGATGATCTCTTTGGCTTCAAATACGTATTGAAATGAATATGCACAGAATATGCAAACAGAAATGTCTGCTTTTTAAACAGGCATCCAGAAAATGGAGAGTCTGTGCAGCCACAACAGAATTTCAAAGCACAGTGTCCCAGCACGAAAAACTTATTTTGTGAATCAGTACAGTTTGGTTTTAATTCACTTGAACCCACAGAGCTATGCAGTTTACAGTGCCTGGTGGTCTGGCCTCTTTTGCTATCTGTCCTTCATCAAGATTTTTAGGAGCATTGAAAATATATATAAACCAGACAAGGCACTTACTAGTGTAAAGCAAGACAGCCAGGGACTGCTGCAGCCATAAACAAAATAGCTGAGTGCCTGGAGCAGAACAGGGAGAGACAAAATAGCTGAGACTGCTGAGAAGAGAGGAGGGGAAACTGCATTGGTGCTGCTGCATGAAGAATTCATCCAGTATCTGAGACACAAAAGGGAGCATCCCTGCCTTCACTCAGGTAGATATATAGGTTAGGTTCATTGGAATACACGGTGAATTCCCTTTTATATGAGAGTGATGCAGTCAATAGTGGATACAGCCTAAGTGTCTGTGAGTGTCAAAGCAGATCCCTAAATGATTACATAGATAGCCTAAATAAAACTTACTTTCAGAAATAGAGAGCAACTCTGCCTTCTGTTGGTTTCCCAGATGAGCTACAGAGCTCAGTATTTTTAATAATCAACCCTGCTAGCACATGAATAAAAAAAATATGGGTTTGGTTATCAATGCTTAGAAAGCTAAGTTTTAACGTATTTGGTTTTATTCTCAGAGTAGAATCAAAATCATTCAGAGTACAGTATTGTTACTCCTGCAAAGTGCTAGACAGAAAGTTGCAAACTTTTATGTATAGTGAAATTTGTCTTTAATTAACTGACATTAATCAGATCGACCCATCTCTTGTCTAACGGTGCAGTACAGTGTTTGTGTATAAGACTATAGGTTTTGTTTTCAGTCTATCTTCAACACACTAGAAATTTGGTAAATCGTTTGGTACAGATACTGGGTCGTCTAAACCAGGTATAATTAATCTTTTAAAGGACATCCCTCTTTCTCTGTTTAATTCACAATCTTGAACTTAATGATAACTTCAAAACAGTAATTACATGACTTGCAAACAGATTACTCATCTTTTGACTTTGCCCTATATTGTTTATCATGTTCCATTTTCCTAAGCAGTCTTCTCTGTCATGGGAAAAAGTTACTGTCTTGTGATAACAAAAGACGTTACAGCTAACTGAGTCCCCCTCATCTTTTTTCCTCATGAGATGGCTTCTCCAAAGTAATTATGAATCCACTCTGGTTTGATAACATTACATTACAAACCCCTGCATTTGGTAGGGTTACTCTCCATTTCCAGCAGCAGAACTGAGTTCAGCAGCCAAACCCAATGGAGTATTTACCACTAGTAAACTTGGCCAAGGACTTTCCGTCGGTCCTGGGTTTGGCTCTGCCAGTGCTGCAGACTGAGCCCTTCTGAATGGTAGTGGTATGCACTGTCCAGAACATGGCTGATCTTTAAAACATAAACCGTTTTGTGGCATATTATGAAGAAGAGCAAACGGGAGGCAATTCTTTGAGAGGCTCAATGCTGGCAACTGCACACCAAAACAACAATTCTATTATAAAAAATGCAATATGCGTATATAATAAAAGTAGAAAAATAGTTATTTCCACTCACTTCAATAAGCCCCTGAGCGTAATATGTTGTCTGATAAGTATTGATGTTTTATCTTCTGTCTTGAAAAAATGTCCTCTACTTTTATGAGCAGCATCAGTAATTATTAGTGTTCCTGTAGATGGTTTCCTTCTCACAGAGTTCTACAACACTGAATAGTATTTTAATTATTTGTGTTGGAAATTGGTTAACTGTTCAATTTTTTTCATTTTCAGGTGGGCTGATCAGAAAATTTCTTTGTAGGGTCTTATTTCTTGTGCCCCACAGGTGAGCTGCTGTTCTCTGGTATGGGTGAAAGAATCAGTCACTTAGAGTCGCTGCTGCACTGACACACTGGCCTGAATTCTCCTACGGCAGAATTACAGCTGTGTGATGTTTGACCCAGTTAACATCCAATTTACCTCTAGATAATATAATATGTCCAGACAGATTCGCTTTCCTTCCTGCAACTCCAGCAAAGCTCTTTCACGTAAGGGGGACAGAATAATCCTTAATCTCTCTCCATCACTTTGCCTTTTCAAATTCTCTCAAACTTCCTTTTACATGAATTTACAGAGCCTGAAAGTAGGATATTTTCATCTTGAATAAAATGTACAGCATTTGCTGTAAAAGAAGACTGACTGAATCCATTTCCAGGGGGAAGTATGTATCCAGTAGTACATTATTTCACATTGTACTGTTCTCTCTATCAATTCCTTTCTGGTAAGAAGGAACCAAAGTTTTCATAGATTGACAGTAAAAATAACTACTCCGTGTTTTTGAAGTAGGACAAGACTGTGGTTGATGACTTTTTCTTTTTTTATACAGCTTCTCAATATTCTATAAGCATCTATCTCCAAGTGGAGGCAGAGTACATAAAGAAAAAAAGTTCTTTCTAGGCCTCAGGGCAAACTGAAAGCATTCAGGTTGGATTTGGTTTCGTATTCATCCTCTAAAGCTCAGTGCATACTAAAATCTCCCAAAGACACCAAGTTTTTTGCCTTTTTAATGTTCTATTTTCCTTGGCAACTAAAACACATTTTACATAACCACATTATGTGCTTCACCATAATATATGAGATTTCATAAATGATATAAATGGCCTCATACAAATTCAAAACAGCACAAGAGTCAATAAACTTATATTGCAAGAACTCCAGACCGCAGCAGGGAAATATCTGAGCCTTTCAAAATTGGTTCATTTTTTCCTTTAAAAAAAAAAGCCCTTTCCTCTAACTCCCCTCAAACACTGAAATTTGGGTATATTCAATTTCTTCACTGAATGAGTTTCCTAGCTTTTTTTTTTGATATCTTAATCAAATTATTTTTTCTCCTCATTTAACATTATTACTTATACACATACATATCCAAACAGATCTGAAATTGGTTTTATAGGGCAAGAGATATGCTATAAAGCATATTATTGAGGAGGGTACAAGCTTTGGCTCTACTGGTCTGCAAATAATTTATGGGGAAATATTCAAACCTAATTAATGTAATTCGAGTGGTGCAGAAAGAAAATCTTTGTCCCGTGATCATATTTATCATAGGTATACATTACTGAATTATCTTCGTGTTTATCTTTGATGGCCCAATTGCCAGTAAGGTGTTCAGTGGTCTGTTTGTTACAACTTCTGTTTAAAAAAAAAAAAATTCAATTGTAGTTTATAATATATTTGAACTATGGTTGAAAAATTTTTACTGCTTTGTTTTTCTGAATGTTTTTTCGTAACTCTCATCCAGAAGCTGGTTCATTTGAGATTTATCCTCTTCTGTGTTCATCTTGGCTTTCCTGTTATTCATTGTGTTCCAAGTGACTGTGTTCTTAGAAAAGGCCTCCTAAGTATGAGAAAACTTGATTTTTTTCTTACTGACTCACTTTAGAACTGTACATAAGAAACATGTGACATTTTGTGGCCTGATCCTGTGCCCAAAGTGGTAGAGAAAAGACTCTTGTTAGCCTCAACAAGCGTTGGATCATGGTCTTCAGTTCCTTGGTTTTAGACTTCATAAAGCAGCCTGAAGTCAAGCTGTAATTTTATTTAATTGAGCCATTTAAAAACTGATAAGCCCCACATTCTTCCTTTTCTTCCAGATCCCACATGCTTGTAATTTAATAATTTTCTTTCTAAATAAATAATTAAGAGTAATAATAATGTTTTTTTTTTAACAAAATCATACAGAAAAGTTATCTATTTATCATTTTTCATTTGAAAGGAAATGAAAGTAAACATTGGTGAGCAGTACTATCACTGGGAATCAATGCTGTACACGAAAAAGAAAAGGGTGGAAGTAACTTATATCAGTTTCAGCTTTTCAGGTCTGATGAAAATTCTTTGACAAACGTTCTTTATCTGTGAATCTCCCAGGCTTGACTAAAGGAGAGGCAAATGAAATGTACAGAACCAGTTGTCTAAACCATCCAGGTAGTATTTGGTTTATCTTTTGATTTATTATTCTGAGGCAGAAGGGTTGTAAAAGCCCCAGGACTTCTGTTTTTTTTTTTTAAATTTTCCCTAAACAGAGCTGCTGAATGAGGGGTAAAACAGACATTTCTTTGCCTGGAAGCAACAGTGTATCAAGCGCTGTCCATTGTTTTAATTTGCTCATCAGGCTGCCCCAAATTCCACCTAGGCCTCTTCATTTCAAATGCATTGTCTTCTTTCAGATATATATTCTGAAATAACTGGAAAATAAAGGTTGCTCATGAGTTTACCAAAAGGAAGGTGCAGATGTAGGTGAACATCATAAAAACTTTGGACAAGATATTAAACAAAGTCATCAGATTCTCAGGAGAGAAGGCTGTAGTTACGTCCTTATTCATCCTTCTTTGCTAATCTCTGACTTGCTGAGCTTTGTCACAATAGATGTATGGCTCTGAAGCACGTGCCTTTACTAACACCCAAGGAGACAGTATGACATTTTCTTTGACTAGCATAAGATGAAGAAAATTCAAAGCCTAATACTTTTATAGAAAAATCTGCCTTTTAGTTAGGATAGTAAAGAATGAAATTTGTCTAGGCACTTGGAACAAATGGAAGGAGAGAGAGAGAATGTACAAGCTTGACATTCAAACAAATTGAAGCAACATAATTCCTTTTAGAAACTCTTTACCACAGGTTACAATTGTGCTGAACTGGACAGAAAGAAATCTCTTTGTGAAATTATTTTGCCTCTACTAAAGAATTTCAATGTGTGCTCTAATGCTTCGTATTTTACTAGCATACTCATTTTTGTTATAACAGCAAAAATACAGACATTTCAAAGCAATTTAATTCCTGACATTTTATATATATTTATATCTGTATGTGTATGGATGTGTGTATTCAATGCAGTATTGAAATGCTGCTAAAAGACCAGCTATGGAATTGAATGCACTAATATACAGGCATGCCCTTTGAAGGTGCCAAAGTTAATTCAGCAGTACCATACAACTTTGGCATACTAATGTCAATTATATGATAACTTTCTAAAAAATAAGTCTCTATTTTTTATTACTTCAAAATATTTGGTTTTTCCACTTTAAACATGCAGTTTTCTGACTGAATCTGCTAACCTTTCAACTCCAAACAAGCCATTTAGGTATTTCATGTGATGTATTTTATGCAGGTAGGGAGCTTGCAGTTATTGCTTTCCAAACACCACAGAACATTTTGCATGCTGGGTTCCTGCTTGCTCTGTTGCTGCTCTGCACATCTCCGACGTGAGCACAGAATCCTCTACGAGGTGTTTGCAGCCCCACTCTCCTCTTCACTCTCAGGATAGAAATAGATATTTAATGAAAGGAAGTTGCCCAAAAGGGCTTGGAGGGGGTGGTCCTTTGACAATAATGACAATATTGGTCCTTTAGGGTCAATAACAGCAATGTTTTTTCCTCTGTATAACTTCAACAAATTGTATCCCAGTTTTATTTCTGGCACTATGGCATTGTTTTTGATTTGAAACCTAATTTAATTAAAAAGCCAGAAGGGTGTTTCTTGGAAAGCTAGATTGGACTCGCAAACCTTTTTTTACTGAGATAAAAACTAGGAGAAGACAGATTTATGCATGCATTTAGATGACCTAAAATACAGATTAGGGTATTTAATATGGTTTACAAAGTACCACTCTGCTGGTAATTTTCTAATTCTCATCAGGTACTTATGTGGATTTTTAATTACCAGCATACCTTTTTATTTATTTTGTAATACTATTTTTACATTAAGTATATATGATTTTTCAGTCTCATGGTAAACCAGGACAGAAGCTTTGCAATTAAAGGAAACAAGATGCATACAACAGACAATTTTATAATCTAGGAGCATGTTCCCGCAAGACAAAGCATGTGAATAACTTCTGAAGGTAATTAGCTTATTCACATAATTAAAGTGACTTAGGTGCTTAAGCTTTGCAAGATTAGATTTGCCAGTGGTGATAGTCATTATACTATTGAACTATTGAAGGCAGCTCAGTTGAGAAGTGAAACAATAAAAAGTGAAATGACTCAGTAATGGTGTTTATTATGCAGTGTATTAAACCAATGACCACTGCTGGGTTACTTTAAACAAGGGTGTACTAAAGTGAGTTCACAGGATTACTGAAAGGAATATTAAATTGCTCTGTTATAGGTTAAAGTCTTCACTTGTGCTAAATCGTTTCTTAGAAAAACTGGAAAAGATGAGCAGATATGAGGAATTTTTCTATTCATTTTTATATTGTAGAATGACCTCTGATTTGTTTGATATGATTGGTTTGATGAGTTTATATTATTTTTCCTATTATTTTTCAATATTAAATTCTGTCTATAGATGGCACTAACTTCTTGCTGTTTCAGAGAACCCAGGAAAGAGTTTCTTGACATACCCAAAACATTTCTTGGCAGTTTGTATCCCATAATCCAGCAGTAAGAGCATAAAATGACTGGTTTGTAATTTGCTTTAAAAACATAAAAAAGAGCATGTTTCTTTCTATTTTTTTTTAAGATTATAATGACTGTCGATGGAAAAAAGGATCAGAATGTCAGCTGTAGATTTGTAAAAAATATTTTTAATGTCTTTCATACATTTGAAGACTCAATCTTTTGAAAATAAGTGAAATCCACTTAAAAAAAAGGAATCAGAATGCTGTAAAATATAGTCTTGTGCTAGCAGTGTGAATGTAATAATAGGAAATGTTGATCCAAATACTTCCTTTTCAAAATTTAGATTACATCATCATATATCTCTTCTGTTTCTATATATGAATTCATTAGATTAAAAAAAACAGTATGGTTTCTGTATTAGACAGTCTGGAAAATGGTATTTAGATGCTTACTTCAATACAGTTCTACTGAAGTTAGCATGTTTATGTATGTAAGACTAAGCATATATCTAAACTTTAAGATATGGCCTTTATAAATTGTACACAATAAATAACAAATATCAGGCATTTTAAATACTTTTCACAGTTATGAAGTGCTATGACACTGTAATCCACTTCATTAGCACGCTGATTTCTGCTATTAATCCCAATTTAATTTAAGGCTGTTTATGTGAATCAGAGTAGAATGAGGCACAGAGCTCTCAGGTTATCATCTTATTGCACAGCTATTGATTCAGAAATAATCTGTCTTGTTTTGGAAATTATTAATAATGAACAAGAATGCTATTTATTTCTTGACATTTGATAAAATCCTTGCATATCATCCCTTTTATCTAATCTGAAAAGATCACAAACTAGTCAATAACATTCAATTTAAGCATGTGCTGTCCATGTCAGATTGTTACCTCAAGTAAAAATTTTCTTATGAAAACAAAGAAAAAGGAGAAAAGAAAAAGTAATTTCCTCTATGTCTCTAGAATTATTCTAGCACTGACTTTTATTTGCAAAAAATACTGTTTAGTTCAATATTCTCGCACCACTTTTTGTGTGAGGCAGCTAAACCAATCCTCCCTGAACTCTTGTAAAATAGAGTGTAGAAAACTTGTTATAATTAATATTCAATGACAAAGACCTCATTACTCACACATTATTAACCTCTTGTGGTTCTGAATTGCAATAAACAGCTGTGGTTGGGAATAGAACACCCAAGCTGCTTCAGTATAGACTATAGGGTATTTCGGGCAAAGCAAGGCTATTAAGGACTAACACAAAAGAAAATATGTTGAAAGTGTGTGCTGATGTAGAGACCTCCAAGACATATCATGAATATGAAGAAAGTGCATGTCATACTTTTTTTTTTCATAATTTAACCAAATATCTGTTTATGCAACTGCTCATCCTTATTAGGAATACAGCTTCCAAAACAACCCACATGCAGGCCACACCGAAATTTCAAATCCAGATTTATACACAAAATTTGGAGATCGTGTCTATCCCTTCTGCCTTCAGCTAAGGTTTAAGGAAACATACTGTGGTAGAATTTCCATTGAAAGCCTATTGCTTCCTGCATAAGCTTCTTTAGAGCTCTTTCAATACGATATTACATTATTTAATGTTTCATTTTCAGGTCAAAAACTTCAATAATGCTGTTCACTTTGATATTCCAGTAGGAAGAACTAAGACAAACGAATAATTGCTAAGCATTAAAATAATTCAAATGGTAGTGAGCTAGAGAACAAAGGGGAATAGAGCTGATTAGCAAAGAAAGTCTTTGGGATCAGGAAGTACTGGGCTACCTCAAGAACTGTTAAAAGCAAAAAAACAAACAAAAGCTTATTTAGACTTTCCCAGGAAATTAACATGAGCATGAAGAGATCCTTTATCCTCTGAGGTAAAAAGAGAACAAGAAAAGAAGTGGGACAACTCAACAATGAACGTGGAGCCAAGATTGAAAAGAACCTAATGCTGTCTGTCCCCAGAAGTGGAGAAATTCTGCCTCAAATTAAAGATGATGATAGAAACGGTGCAAAGGCAGAATGGCTGGTGGAAACAAGAGATGGAAGTAAAAACTTTGAGGAGGAACTGAGGTGCAGAGCTTAAGGAACTTAGAGAAGTGGTGAACAGATATCTCCATCCTAGAAGTCTGAAGGATTTAGCACATGAAACCACAAGTCAGGCTGCAAGGGTTTTAAATAACTCTAGTCATTTGTTTAAATTGGTACCATATGACTGAAGTGTAACAAATAGAGCATTTGAGTTAAAAGCAAGGTAGGGAAGCCATCAAGGCACTACGGACACATTAGTCTAAACTCAATAAATACAGGCTACAGTTTAAATGAAAGAATCTTTAAGGATATAGATATAAATGAAAAAATGGAGATAAAATGCATTGTGGATTTACCAGGTTAAGCTGATGAGTATCCTTGGTAAAAATGATTTTCTGCTTTACAGAAATGCTGATCTGAACATAAGCCTGAACTTCATACAATAAAAAGAAATAAATGATTAAGGGCAACACAGAGATACAGATTAGCTGACAAACAAGAAGGACAATGAATTGTGACACTGAGGAACTATTAGGCTCACGGATTTCCTTGAAGTTCATTTTTGGTGCTGATTTTATGCAATATTTTCAAAAGTGAAATTAGTACGAGAAGTAAGTTTAATTAAACTTGTTGATGTTCAGGAACGCATCTAAGTTACAAACAGGACTGGAATATTGATGATGGTAAAGACTGGAGAGATGAAGACCAGCATTGTGAGACAAGGTATTTGGAGAGCAGTTTGTGATATAAACTGAGGGCTCCTGAGTCATATGAGACAGAGAAGAAGAACCTTGCTGTATTAGTTGTTAAAAGGATGGAGGTAATTTTTTAATTTCCTATGGACACAAAAAGAGATTTAATGCTACAAAATGTCAGGTAAAGTATGTCTAGTATTCAGTGTGTGAGGCCTTGGGGATGAAATCTATAATACTGTATACTCTTCATACTGAGATATATGCACTAAACTGGAACAAATACTGGGACGGACTGCTAGAAAACTCTGAGGAATGGAGTAACTATCATTAGTTACTATCTAATTAGTTACTAACTACGTTAGTTAACTACCTAACTTCATTTCCTTAGCATAGGATACCAGAAATTATAAAGCTTCTTCTTGTTAACATATTTAGCAGAAGAAACAAGAGGAGAAGTGAGTTAAAAAAGAGGACATATTAGCACAAAATCTAACAGAATCTGATTTGCCATCATGCATTTATTGTGGAAATTATAAGAAGGTTTCTAATCATCATTGCAGAGAAATTATAGAACATCTTTTTAATAGATACTGTGGACAACAATCCTAAATCACTTTAGGCTGGACCTTTGAAGGTTTATAACAGATTATATTACAAGTAATTAACCATGGTGGACTGAGTTTGATGACCCAGGAAGCTGCTTCTCTCTGTGTACGCTGATACTTTGAGTAATCTGTATGTGCTGGTTTTCCTCCAGGTCCACCAAATTTAGTCACGTGTGTGCATGGGAATACCTCCTTTCTATTCAGCAAAGCACGTAAGACTGTTCTCTTTTGATGCACGACTAAGTCTAATTAATTTCAAATGCTTTTCAACAGAACTTATAGCGAAGTTTCCATGCCAGCTCCTCCTGTGCCTGTATGTGTGCATACTAAATGTACACAAACATCATTCCTACAAATTCTGAAAAAAATTATAGATGATGCTACTAAAATAAACTACCAACTTGTGAAAATGATTGTGATATTCTTCAAAGGTTATGATATTAGACATACTTTGCCAAAAAAGTAAATTTGAACTATTTTCAAAACAATGAGAAATAGCAGTGAGTATGAGTCGTATCACAAAAATATTTGTTAAAAGTGTAAAGTAAATATCCAAAACTTCTGCGATGCTGTAAACACAATTCAGTTGATCTTGCTGAATTTTTATTTTCAAGAGATAGGAACACTGTGTTCAAGGTCACTCTCTTTTGTGTTTCTCTGGGTGTAATTAGACAGTCCTCTTTTTTCAGAAGAAAATAATAATTTGAAATAATGTCCGTGAAAGACACAATGCTGCTAATGTGTTCTCAGAACCTGAAGCATGTATTGATAAAATGGAAATGCTCTGGGGAAAATTTATTTCACTTGCAATTCATTTGGTTCCTGCCATAATTGGACGGAGTTGAGTAGCTGCCAGAGAAAATGAGAAGTTGAGCACTCAATCACCACCCCTGCAATTCCAAAATTTTAATTGCATCGTTTGCTGCGAGACTTTGGGGGGAAAAGTTCTGAAGACGGAACATGTCATGAGTATTGTATTGCTGACAGAGTCCTTTTTCTTATTCCAGACGTCTCAATCACTGCCAAACAGTGCAATCCAGCTCCGAGGAGTGCGCTCCTGGTACGGACAGCTCCTGCGTCAGTCACTGGGGAAATGCAGGCAAATTATGCAGATGAAGAATTCGATCATGTGGATCTTCAGGGAAAAAGTAGAACAATAACATTCCTCAGTTATGTTTGAGTATTTAAATGAAGCTGAACCTTTCATGTGCACAAATTGCAATAGCGGTGTCCTACTGTCTCGTTTGTAAGTACTTGATTGAGTTGTTGGGAGCCGGGTTGACAGGGCAGCTAGTTAATTTTGTAGACACCCACTGTCACGAACAAAATTCGTGCCTAACCCTGCAGGTGCTTAAAATTTCCTCTGCATCAGCTTTCCTCTGGGAAAGCTGTTTGTGCATTGTTACAGCCACCGAAGTCTTCACAGCATTGAGATACTTGGCAGGTGACTAAGGCCCAAGCCCTGCCAAGGTTCACAAAATATTCACCTACTTTACCTGCAGGTCCCGAGCCAACAGATGTGCTCAGGCATGAAATAATTAACAGGGCATTGGCCTAGAACAAGAAAATGAAAATGCACATGAGTCTATTGCTTTCAGTTCAGGATAATCACCTGGAGGTGCGAGAGCTGGCTTCCTGCCTCTGTGCCAATTAATGTTCTAATCACTAAATCAGTATTTTCCAAAGTCGGGAGTATCTGGAGGGTAGAGGCAGGAAGGGGTAGGGCACAAATGAGGAAAATATACTATTTCTATTCGTGATGATGAAGGAGGGCTAGCTGGCTTGCAACGGGCAAGTGTAGAGGGTGTAGGGTTCACCTTGAGAGGTCAGCATTTTAAAGGAGGAAGGTACTCCAGTCTTTGCTGCATCTCTGCCTCTCTGGCGAGTCCTTAGCTTCACCTTAGCTTTACCAGTAGTGAAATGGAATACCTCTGAAAAGCGTGAGTGAGAAATTCCCCATGCTGGGATGCTGCTTGGCTCAGTTTGCAGCATTCTGCTCCCGCAGTCCTGGTGAGTAATCCCAGTGCTTTACCATTGACTATCAGCTCCTCTTGTGTTTGAAACAACTTGATGGGTTCCTGACATTTGAAAGAAAGAGCTTAGTGTTGTGAATCTCTGAGAACATTAGGATACTAACAAGAAATGCAGCTTAAATTACCCTCTCTTTCAGCGATATCTGCCACACTGACAGTCTAAATCCCTCTTCAAGGAATTTTGAGCACTCAGTGGTTGAGCACTTAACTGTCCTCATGCTGAGGTGGCTAATCTGAACGGTCTGCATTTCACAGTGTAGAAGATCATCTAAAATTTAGGTCTCTGAAATCCCCAAGATTCTCCTATGAAGTTATGCTTTTGGGGTATTTTAGGAATGGCACTCAGCACACTGAGAATGTTAACAGGTGCAAATTTAAGTGCCACTGAGTACATTTTTTAAGCCAAATGAGTGTTCTTCAGAATAACTTTCAGCCAAAGTTGGAGAAGTTCCACAGCAAACTGATACGAAATTCAGTGACTTGCAGCATGACAGACACAGAAGTGTCCTAGAATTTTGCTAGCACAACAGACGTGTAAAACCTTCCATAGTCTAGTCTGTGTTTGAAATAACTCAGTAAAGAACCATTCGTATTAGTAGTATGCAAAAATCCACATTCAAGATTCAAAGGTGATTAATACTGGTGATAATTATTACATCAGACATTCAGAGGCACTTGCATCAGCTGTCAGTACTAGTGCTGAAATGGTGAGGTAGAAAACTACTTTAACTTGAGGGTTCATTAAAAATGAACAATGGAATTGGGCACATTGTCTTACAAGAGAAGTTATCAACAAAAATGTGTATTTTTCAAATAAAGAATTCTTACCTCAAAATTTACCGTTATAGTTATAGTAAAACTTTATTACCCTTGCTGCCTTCCCATTATTGTCTTAAAACACTGGTTTTCAAATAAATACAATGACAGACCTGCTTGAGAATGTTTCTGAGGTTTATAAAAGAAGGAGCATGGAAAATAATCTGTTTAAACTGAATAGCAAAGCAATAAACTGGTCTGTGAAGTAGCAGCTTCTAAATTTCTTATTAAATGCTCCCTCTGTTTTTCTGATAGCTCAGATTTGAAGGCATTTGGCAATAGACTCAACAGCTTAGAGCTGTGTTCTAATCTGGACACAATATGTAGCTTTTATTTCTATTTTTTCCCCCTGAAAGATGATGTTGGTATGAAATCTCACAGGGAATTAATTTGTGTAAAGTGCTTATTCTGAAGTTTGGTTGTGTAAAGACCTTATTCTCTGGACAGTCTTTGGTTGGCTTCTCTTATTTTTTAATGGGAAATTTTAAGACCTTAGCTGAAATATTTGGGTGTCAGTCCTACTTCTTATTTTCAGTTGTCATTTGGCTAAGACATTATGAGTGTCTATGACAGGTGATAAGGAGGTCGTGCCTGAGGCAAACTGGTAGAGCACAGTGATTTGCTTTTTTAATTGCTGGCATAGAACCATTTTTAGTTGTTTTGTGTATTATAAATAGAAGGCCATGTATTCTGCATGCTTCATACATGTAATTCAATGAGTGTGGGACTCTTACTAAAACCTGATTACTGAAGGATGTGTGATTTATCTCAGGGCAATAAATGAATGATGTGGGCTCATTTGAGCCTGCT
>NW_009225146.1:14250-28118 GCF_000690835.1 Fulmarus glacialis
CTCCTTTTGTAGGTGAAAGAGGAAATAGTATGAGCTATCACGTGGACTGATGTTTTCTTTCTCTGCAGCTTTGTTGTGTGCAGCGAAACTAACTGCTTCCCATTTGAGTACTGATAAGTAACAAAGGAGGAAGTTTTGATGTAATTAGAATTTAAATGGACTGTAATAAATTATTTCCTTGTTAGTCTGATTTAATCTGTATTACATTTTTTTGTAATTGGCTTGTTTCTAGTGGTTTATTGCCATGCTTTGAAATGCTATGCAAAGTATATTCAGCCCTGTAGTCAACAGAAGTGAATATAATTTAAAAATATACTTCATATTTAAAATGTATGGCCTGTCTACTGTCCCTCAGAAAGCTGGAAAAGCTTTATTTTTTCTGTGTATGTTTTGTATATAAATACAGAGGAGGGAGTAATAGCAAACAAGTAGCATATGAAACACACAACTTATGAAACTTGCTAAAATGATCAATGTTTTTTATCCCCCAGGATTGTTTTTTTTTCCTGTCCTCTTGGGTGAACATTGCAAAAGTAATTTTGTCAGCATGAATTCTTATCTGTCATAAAGTCACTTATTCTGTTAGTCTGTGTTTTACTTAAGAAATGTGACTGTGGCCTGCATTACAAGTGTTTTCCCTCAAGCTCATTTCAAACAGATTTTGGTACTGGGGATGGCTGATGCATGGTTCTTTCAGTTTTACAGGTCTGCTCTTATTGATGACATTGTGTGTTGTTACAAAGCTCTAGTGAGTAAAGAAAAGGTAAGCCATAAAGTAGACCTCAGTGAGGTAAACATATCTTTTTTTGTAATTATACGTTCTAGCAGTCTTTGTTGTGGGGGGGGAATTGCGTAAATGACCTACAGAATTAACCGTTCATCTGGATGCTCAGCTTGACATCTGGGCCTCAGCAATTTGCTTTCCCGATGCAGTTCTATCAAGATATTGAAAGAATTGAATACACAATAAAAGAAAGGGGGGGAACTATTGCTGTAATATTGAAAGTCTGGCAAAAAGGAAGAGAATGAAGAAGCAAGGCTTCTTCTAGGTCCTTTTTACTGCTTATTTGTTTGAGGATTCCCTCCTCCTACCTGCCTTTTGTGATGGTTGCTCCTCCACCTGACCTGATTCACTGAATGCGGCTGGTTGGACGTAGGCTGTTGGCTCTGCAGTCAATCTGCATAGTGCAAGGGTAGAGAGACTTAAAAATACCTGTAACTGCTGAATCAACTAATGGAGAGCTAAAAGTAAGATTGGGACAGAAAAAGAGTGCTTAATGCCTTGCCTAGGCAGTCGTTGCCCAGGGAAATTCGGTGATGCTGGAAGCTGTGCCCTCCTGGGAGAATGGCAGCGCTACGGCAGCCACCCCTGTCCTGGCAGTGCCTTCACGGGGTAGGTAAGACTTTTTGGCTCCCAAAATCTGCTCCCAAGCCTTGTGTATAGAGCCAGTGATACATAAGTGAATTATTCCAGCCATAATATGGATGTAGCTATTGGTACCCTGTTGCTCTTCGGGGATTTGGCAACTCTTGGGGATTTGTCTCGTGGCAGAACAATTGAAGTTATTGTGGGTTTGCTGTAAACCCTGAGAAATAGGTTGTGGCTACTAACCAGTGAGAATATCTTACTGTTTTACTACTGTACAGAAAATTTCCCTGACTGTTCTGAGCAGTAACAGAAGATCTTTGTAGTGAAATCACAAGAAACCTCTTTCTGGCACCCAAGAATCTTGTGCTGCAACTGCTTTATATGCCAAATATGTCTCCCATGTGAACATATTATAAATCATCTGTGTTTTATTAGAAAAGCACTACCAAGCTCTGACAAAGGGTACTCTCAGTAGGTTCAGTTGTTTGTTCCCGTCTTAAAAGAGGAATGTTGAAATCCGTTGTGTGAGCAGGAATTCCTGGCAAAAGAAACCCCTGGGAATGCTGGAGACATAACTGTTTCTCTCTCGGCTAGTAAACACTGCAGGCTCTTATTAAACTAGTCCAGCCAGTACCAGGGCAACTGCCTCAAACTTTGCACTACTTGCAAAAGGGAAGAATAGATGCACTTCATGCAGAAGGGGTAGTACAGGACTTTCTCTTCAAGGTGCACATACCTGTAGGCAGATGGGCTGTGTCCAGTACTCACGGGAGCCAGCAGAAAGGCTGCCCTTGGATTCAGCGGTTTTGGAGTAACTCCCCTGTCCCCTCAAAAATTCTTTACTGTAATGAAAATATTGGACTCCCACAACACTGGCATTACTTTGGAGAAACTCTCTAAAGTAGCGCCTAATCCCGAGCTGTTTGGAAGTTAAGTGTCTCATGAAAATAGGTACTTAGCACCTAGGGAATGCAAATGGTTGGTCTTTGCCCTGAGTTATTTTGGACTAACTTATATTGGTGTTCCTGAGCTCAGTGTCTGTATCTTTTTTTTTTTTTTTGTACCTTTTTTCCCCCTCCCGTTAACCTAACAGTTTGTTCACATTATATCTATTAAAACTACTGGCAGATGCACACAGCTGTCAAAGGGATTGAAGTCGATGGAAGAGGGAAAAGCAATCTGCTCAATGTCACTGTAGCCTTCAAACACAGTTAAGGAAAAATTTGGTTATATTTTGCCAGTATAGATCTAGGCTGATTCCGTTGAATCCAGGCAGATTACACTGAATCCTTGAACTCAGTGGTGGTGCTGTAAATTTATGAGGGAGATGTCAAGAGACAAGCCTGTACCATAGGATTTGAGAGAGCCTTTGGTTTTAAATGAACCAAAGATACTAGGAGATGCTGAGATTAGAAAGTGGGATTTTTTTTTTTTTTTTCTTTTTTCAGGTAAGACTGTATAGTGAATTCCAATGGATTTTTTTCATAGTAAGAATTACTTTTGAGGAGCAAAAGTATATTGTATAATCATATAAATCCCAACATACTCTCCTAAAAATCACTTGTGAGAAATGGGAGTTCTCGTCTTTCAGTGAGGGATGTGACTTTCTGGCTTTAATGCATTTAGTAACTAAGATGAAAGAGCAATTCCACTGCAAAACACAGGAAAAGCAAGAGGCTTTTGGTTTACTCCAGTGTATAGTAGGTGCAGTCAATTCTTGTTGAAGTATAGAACTAACCTTTGCAAGGCCATCTTATTGGCTTGCTATAATGACTTTTTTTTTTAAAACTGGAGTTGTCCAGAGAACAGTTATTCTTTCAACAAAAAGGCAAAGATTTTAAAAACTTGTTTTCATTTTGCATAAAAATTATGTTAAAAAAATTTGGGGAAAAGTTTCTGTGAGAAAAGTTAAAAGGAACTTTCTAGTTTAAAGCATAGGATGCTGAGGTGGGAAACTTGGCCTCAAAGTGTTGTTCTGAACCAAACAAAGGCAGGGCTTTTGGATACAGTTTTCTACCTACTTCCATATGATGTAAAAATTTGGCAACAGACTTTCTGATTTTTGATAAGAAACTTAATTCTGGATCTGCTCAATATCACTTTTGCAAATGTTTTCTTGTACTTGGTATATTTTGGCCAAGTGAAAAAAGTTTATTTTAAGAAATGAAATTTTCTAATGGAACATTGTTTTCAAAATATCTCAAGAAAGGTCTTACCTGACTTAACAAGCTATAATCGACAAATGCAAGTATAAAGCAGTTGAAGGCAAATCTTTAGGTTAGAAAATAGTGAATATTTTTTTTATTGCCAGGAGTTCAGTGTATAAATCATATGTGAGTAGAAAACCATAAAAGCAACTACTTCATCAACATGTGAAAGTTAGAAATCTAAAATTGCCTTGGGAAAGCAGAGAGCAGTATTTGGAAAAAAAGAAAGAAAACAAACACTTACTTTTGCTTCTGAAAGTATGAATAAAACCCTTTTAGATCTGCTGGGCTAAATCACTGCCCTTGGCCTTATGCTCCATGGAGCAGAGTTTACATCAGAACCCCAAGAAATATAGAGATGTCAAATTCTGTTTTTCCAGAGGAAAAGGATGTTTTTGTGGAGTGTTTAAATTTTCACAGCCTGTCACTCAAGCGATGCTATTGGCAAGCTTGGTCTGCTTTTCCAGTGCTAACGGAAGAATGCCAGGTGGCAGCTAAGGATGGGAAAGAGCAAGAAGAAACTTAAAAAGAACACTAAAGAAGGTAACTAGAGAAGCCTGTGGCTGAAATTCTTCCATTGTGCACATTATTTTCCATAGCACTTAAAACTCTGATAGTTCTTAGTGGATGGAAGGAAAGATCTTTCTAAAAAATGTAACTTAATAGAGGAAAACATACATGTAACACATCCTCTAATTTGCACTTAGTTTGCAGCTTGGCATGGAATTTCTGCAGGAGAATTGCATACTTTACTGTCACATGTTTAAATTTGTTTCTAAAAATGTTTTTACACATGGTTTAAGCTTTCTCTGAAACTGGGAATCGCGCTATTTTGAAATTATGAGATACTCACAATGTGTTTTTGCAATTTCCTTAGCCTGCTTCTTGGTTTTTGGTATGGTAACTCTAGTGACATGTCCTGTACAAGAATAGACAAGAAGGTATCAAGATACTGCTACAAAGGGGAAAGAGGCAACAAAACCAGTGGTGGCATTCCCCCTGAGTAAGCAGTTATGGGGAATACCCTGCTGTCTCTGGTTGACAGCATAACTTTTTGCTGATTAAGCAAGGGATGCTCCTGGTAGCAAGTGACAGGACTGTCACAGAATATCTCATTTCAGAGCATAGTAGTGGTAGTAGTATCTCAAGTCCAAGTTAGCTCTCTGGACAGTGCGTCTACACACTTTCTCATGGTCATGGCAAATCTACAGCTGTGCCAATGTCAGGAAAAATTAAGCAAATAGTAGACTGTTTAAACAGTCTGTGGAATATATGCACACAAATACCACTTACTACTTTGAGTGTCCATAGTGCTTCTCTGTGCTTTTTTAATTTTTTTTTTTTAACTCAGCTAAGAACATTTTATTGGCAAGAATGTTCACAGAGATAAAGTGTTTTGGCTACATCTGTGAATAGCCACTTGCTAAGAGTCATTCCAGAAATTTTTGCACAGGCATCTTCAGTGCCTCTTGCATGTTCAGAAGTTGCTTATTCAGAGAGGATAAACAGGTTGGTGTAAAATATATAAACATGAAGTACTGGCTTTTCTGAATCTATTATGAAGAAACTGTAGGTTGGAATCTCCTTGCATGAATCTCTTTTTTTTTTTTTAAATACATCAACAGTTTCATTCAAGAAATGACCTGACAATAGGTAATTTAAAAATAGGTAGCACATAATATCTCCAAGATAGAGCTTAGGGTCTAAAAGTTGTTGAAAAAGTTGTAGAAAAAGGCCTAAAAAGAGCTGAAGACTGAGTGTTGATGCTGCATAAATTCAGCTGAGAAATCAAGGACATAATTTAGCCATGGGAATGAGTAATAAGTAGAATACATATGAAGTGAAGTTGTAGGTCTTCTGTCTATGGATGCCTTCAGCTCCAGAAAGGATTTTTTTTCCCCCAAAGATATTTATTTGCAAAGCACAAACTATTGAGCTGACTGGGGGAGTTACTAGATGAAATTTTATAGCTGGTATAATAGAAGTGGACAGGCTAGATGATCTAATGATCCATAGTCTTAAAATATAGTAATGCAGAGGTCTTAACTTACTGATTGCATTTATTAAATAAATAGTTTTCAAATAAACCTATGGGAATTAGGCACCTAAATCCCCATAAAATTAAATCTCATTGAGTGTATTTTGCAGTCACTTCTGTCCAACTCCTCCGTCTCTTCTTGCTATAAATACAGAATAAAAGTCTCCTGAGAAAAAACAGAATAACATTCTGAGTATTTTACACTTTCTGAAACTCAGTGAATTTCTTTATGGACTCAAAACAAAATACTTCTTAATAGAGGATCAGCAAAGTGAAATCTGGTCATGTGTCCTAACATGCAATGTAAACATATTTGGTTTGTAAATATTGGAGTATCTTTTCTTCAGCTTTCCAGCTAATCAAATCCTGACACGATTTACAGAAAAAGGGATTACTGATTCCCTTGTTTCTTTTCCTTTTTTTTTCTTGAGACTTGACAATTTGGTAGCAATGTTGTAAAATCAAAACCTGCGAGTAGCATACTCTATCATTTCTCTGCAGCTAGATAATATTTCTGCATCAATGTATGTAAAGTGAGGGAGGGATTTTTTCATGTCATCTCACCTGACATGACTGGTGTCACCTGGGTGTCATCCTTTTTCCATTCCAGCCACCATTTGGTATCGTTTAATGGAAGCAAGTGTGAGGTTAGAGCGATCAAAGATTCTTTAGTAAGTGGTTTAAATGCTCTGATTGAAAAAGAGGCTTATATGCTGGGATTTTGAACAAAAGTTTCAGTTCTGAAATTCTCTTCTATACTAAAACCTACTCCTGAAAGCTTTTGGCCCTCAACTCCTCAGATGCTTAAAGATCTGCTATGGCCCATACTTAGGAACACTTCTGTCAGAGTATTTAGCTCACATAGAAGCACTGTCACAATCCATACTCTAAGGTCCATCCTTATCTGTCTGTCCTGCTTCCAGAGCTTGACTCTGCAGATGTTCTCAGAGCACATTGACCAGACTGGGCTCTGCAAAAAAAAAAAAAAAAAAGCAGAGGGACTTACTACCTTTTTAAAAGACATCAGGTAGAAGTGCTTTGCTGTGAAGTATGGTCGAGGCAGGACACTATCTACTGCTGAGCCTAAATTGACTGGGCGGACATTGTCTGTTCCAAACAACATGGGCTTAGACACACACCGCAAGGGCTTAACCCCTTATCACTGCAAGTTTTGGAAAATATTTTGCTCCTTAAAAGGCCAGCTGCTGAGCGTGCATCTGCTGCCTAGGAGGCAACAATTCAATTTTAACAGCTAGCTATTTTATCTCTGTATTTAAGTGAAGTGAGAAGATTTAGATAACCACAATTCCTAAAGCTTTTTGAAGAGTACGTCATCACCTGTAAAGGGAAGTTTCTGTGCTATTTCACTCCAGACTTTAAGAGTGATTCCCCAGTTAAAGACTGAACAGGTTTCTCGGCCCTCTAACTTTCACCTCATCTTTACTTGCCAGTTTGGTTCTTTCTTGAGGGTTTTGCTTCCCAGCCACAAGTCAGAGTGAATAATCTTTATCATAGCCAGGAGCATGTCTCTGAAGACTGCACACCTGCTGCAGGCTGTAATCACCTGAACTGAGGGTATTGTTCAGGTGTATTTTCCCCTCTGTTGCCCAGGACAAATCCCTGGAGCACCATGGTGAGACAAATTACATAGGGGCTGTGTAAAATTAGCTGATGAGGTTTCAGTGAACCGATTTCTAGTACAAAAAGTAGTATCAACGATTCGATTGGCAACACTGCTCCCTCTGTCACAAGCCCAACATGACACTGAGAGCATTGTACTACTGGAGACTTTTTTGTTTTGTTAAAGAGACACCTGCATCCTACTCATGCATGGGAGCTCGAATGTCTGAAGGAATATTTTTCAGACATAGTAGAGGGTGGTGTCCTTCCTAAATTCCAGTGTGAATAATTACTTTCTGTTAATGTAAAATGCCTCATGCTTTCATTCAGATATGATGTTTGCCACTTTTTCGCCTTTGCTACACGTTTCTGGAGCATTGCTCTTTGATCAACAAGTTGGAAGTACTGTATCTGTAAAGCTTTTACCTCAATTTGTAAGGCCACTTAATTAATGTAAACTATAATTAACACTAAATTAAAGAAAAATCATCATTATATTTATGTGAAAGTTAGTCAGTTAAAAATAAACTCTGAGAGCTTCCATTCAGTGTTTCTCCTGATCTTATTGGGGCAGACTTGAAACAAATTAAATGATTCATGAGTTCATCCTGGCTGGATATCAGTATTTTTTCTGATACAAAAAGGTTAATGAGCTGGAAAATGGTGATGAAAATATTCTAAATGCTAAGTCTGTTTCCAGCAGAAGTAACTTATGTGCTGGTAATTTCCCTTCAGAGCTGCTGCACTCTATGGTGTCAACAATTACTTAGGGACTGATTAGTACATGGATTATCAACACGACAGGCTGTATTGTAATGCTCTTCCAAAGGTATTATTAGGACTTTCCATGTACTTCACTTAAGAAAAACCTTTTGGGTGTTTCTGGTGTCTCTGGTGTCACAATTCCTCTCTACAGCAGAGCTGAGACAAGTACAGGGACTTAGAGGGGAACACTATAATTTGGCTAACTAGGAATTAAATAGTTGAGAAAGCCTATGGCAGTTGGCACAGCTTGCCTGTCCCATGTTGTGTAAATGACACCTGAATCCAAGACAATTCCTGCTACAGGGGTAGTTCCAGGACAGTCCTCACAGCTGCTTTGTGGTCCTTTGTGAGAGGTGCTACTGAGCACCAGAATGTTTGAGCTGAGACTGCAGGCTGCTTCATGCAGTCCTGAATTACCCCTCAATGCCTTGCTTCAACTGCTGAAATAGTCATCTGTGGGTTTTTCCGTGAATGTTCATTTTTTATAATATAGCTGTAATATTTGGGTCTCTATTTTAACATCATAAATTGTAATATTTGGGTCTCTATTTTAACATCACCATCCCATGCTGTGAACATGCAGGAGAAGATAAGCAAATTACTGCTAGAAGAAATTTTGTGGGTTTTCTTTTTTTTTTTTTTTCCTTCTCGAATAAAAGAGATGAGAACATTTCAATGCTAAACAATGTCTTCAAACAGATACAGTTTTGTGCATAAATATATGAAAATCAGTAACGGATGACCAGGTGTAAGGTTTGACTTTCATACTATATTACTCTTGTATTACTATTTCTTGAGCACTGAAGTGTGTAAGGCACCTCTGAAAGCAAAAGGACAAACTTATAATGAGTAATTATGCCATTTATGACTTCCACTGGGTATAATGGCTGAAAATAACTGTTATGAAACACCTTTGAAGATTGTACTGTAAGTGTGAGTGTAAAGGCATGAGATTGAAAACCCTCGAAATGTAGGTGACTGTTGCCTAGGCAATAGGAAGGGCTTTTTTCATCTTCTTTATATAGCTTTGCCTACAGAATCTGTTTCTTCTCACAAAAGTCCAACCACACCAGGATGAGAAAATGGCAGTGAAAAATAGATGTTCTCTCAAGGCAGAGTGACAAGATACGAGTTTAGCTTTTAGAGGAGAAATACTAGATATGGATCCAAAACCAGCTCTTTCAGACCCTGGCACACTGGGATGCACATCTAGAGGGAATATGCTGCGAGGGGAAACAGCACCTGCACAGACACCTTATTATAAAACGTTGGTGTCTGAGCTGTTGTCAGGAAAGGACTAAAAGTCCTTGATCAATACTTTAATTCTGTTAGCTCCAGAAGAGCCATCAGACACAATTTTTCTCTCTTTTTTCCCCCCTCTCTCTGGCCCGAGTAGGGAGAAAAGAGCAACGTGAACTGTTTTCCTCTTATGCTGGCATTTCTGAAGCATGCTTAAAATTAGCTCAGCACCTGCAATATTAGTAATAGCTTTGTGTCACTAGCCCCTTGTAGAGGAATCCCAGCTCATCCTCACAATAAGACCTGGATACATATAAATAATATTCTTAGTTCCCTGAGAAGGAAAGACATTTATGCAGGCCAGAAATGATCTGTGAGCTATTCCAGCTGTGTTCCACATCTGGACTCTTACAGGATCAGGAACCCTAGGAGCCTTCACAGAGCTCAGTTGCCCTTTAGCTTGAATACAGTTTTTCAAAATTTGTCATCATCCTGCAGTAACAAATATCCTCTCTTCCCCACAGCATTGTTTTACCTAAGTGCTTTACTATTAATAGTTCATCATAGTTACAAGGTTTATCTCAGACTTTACACTAATCACTGACAAAGGTCATGCAGTGTGGGTGTAAATTGCGAGGCACACACGGTGAACTCAGTCCTGCAATCAGTTCAGGCAGGACTTGGGTCTGACAACACTGATTGTTAGCTGTGACTGTTTGGAGTCTTGCAGACATCTTCATTATTTAACACTTATTACTGCACTTGAGAAAATGTCTTTTGTTCATTTCAAGATGTTAATAATTCATTTCATATGTCCTAACCCTTAAAGCATTCACCACCTTTGAGGATCGGTTTCTATATTCACATAGCAACACATGGGTTCATTGTGGAGCCAGCTATTGAATATTTAGATCCAAAAGAACAAGAACAAAAACAACAGAAGAAGCTTAGTTTGTCAACTTCTTTTTCATCACTCCCTATCATCCCTTACAAAAATTACCTGCCAGTGTCACAGGGCTTTCCTTTGATAGATTCAATTTATAATATAACAGCAATTAGACATTATCTGGAACATTAAGTGAATTTTTCAGTTTTTGTATTCTAAGCAATAATGGAGGCAATATGTAAAAAATGCATAATTCAGTTATATCTGTTGTCATTGGATGTAAAGAAAAATAAGTAAGAAGCAGAGTTGTGTATGTCATTATCAGAAGACTGAAAGAAATCACAGTATAATGTCATCTGCACCTAAGTTCATATATTCCACATTTACAGTACCTACACATAGTGAGTTCTTACCATATGGCCAACTTTCAGCTGACTTGGAAGAATGTATTATCTTTGCCATAATTGAAAAATGAAACAAAATTTGCAGTGATTTTATTTTGAAGTCAGTATCCAGCTCCCTCCAAATGTCTGCATCTTGGGATTAATAGATGAATAACACATTAAAATTATAAAGTGTATATCAATGTGTCTGTTAGTATCAAAATTTAAGATTCTCAGAGGATGTAAATACAACATACTTTCTGATTGATTGAGAGACAGCTGTGAAGCAGCAAAAATCTTAACCAATGACAAAATGAAGAGCCCACTATTAAAAGTGGGTCTCAAGTGACCAAATTGTTGCTGCTGTGAAATAGCATGACTGCTATGTGATGTAATCTAAACTGTTTTTTTCTTTTTCTTTTAATAATGGCATTAGCAACAAGAATACATTGACCTTATAATCATGTATTGACTTTTCGTTGTGTCAATAGTTGGAAAGAAAAGAACAACAGTAATCAAGGGCTCACTCCTGCAAGGTGCTAAGCACTCTGAGCCTGACTGTGCAGAACACTGAAGGCTTGTGATTTGACATTGGGAGTTGTCCCCCTGACTTTCATTGTAACAGAACAGGACTATGACATTCTTTTCAATTAAATGTGTGCTTTCCTGTCTGAATTATAGAAAACAGTTCTAGGAATCAAGCCCTAAATGCGTAAATTGATTGGGTTAATAGCCTGTATTCCTTTGACCTGTTGTCAGTAACATTAACGTATTAATTTAAATTTCTCTCGGTGTGATTTTGTTGGCAGTAGCTTTTTTTTTTTTTTAATATGTATGCTATTAATAAAGGAAATATATGTTAATTGGGCAGTTGCCAGTTACCTAGGCTTGTGTATAGCCTACATCGGTCCTGGGAACTCCAGTGCACATCTAATTTATTTGGTTTCATACTGCTGTTCACTGTGAGACTTTAAAAGTATAAATTATGTCCTTGGAGAGATTAGACTGTTACTGTTGATGCCTCAAGGGTTTGGCTTGAATAGACTTTCTAAAAAACAAACACACACCAAACAATAAACAAATTATGCAAATTAATGAGCAGCAATCATGGTGGAGACTGTTGTCAATTTATATTACGTTTGTCCTTGACTTTCAACACGAATTTCTAATTTGCCAGTGACACAGCTTTTAAAAGAGGGATCTCATTTAGAAATTTCATGTTAATCATGGAGCATTGCCAGATTGCCACAGTGCAGCAGAGTGTCTTGAAATGCACTTGTTTCTTTTGATCAATTGTGCAACAATTGCAGGTGCAGGGGGGTTTGTGCGTTTTAGGAGGATGCTTAGCATTTGTGGTTAATCCTCTATACTTGTAATTAGGGTCAGGCATCCTATTTAGCTAGTGAAGATGTGATATAAAATCAAACCTTACCTACTCTATCCTATGAACCAAAATTCTTCCTTTTACATGTTTTGATTCTTTGCTTCGTAATTATAGCTAGAATTAGAAAATAATATAATGGAATTTTCACAGAAATAACTGATGAAATGTTTGTATACTGCATACAGTCTTAGTCTTTTGTGCAAACAATAAACCTATGAAAAGAATTGTCATATAATGGTGGTACTTTTTATTAGCTCTAATACAAAGAAAGGTAAATAACCAGTCCTTACTTAACATTTTGCATCTTCATGTGTCCTGCATGTATCCAACACAGGGAGGCTAGATGCAAAGAAATTAGAATAAAAATTTCTAAGTCAGCACAAGCCTTTTAAAAGCGAAAGTGTATGAGAGACTTGATTACAGGAGGAATCTTTGATAATATCTGCCTCAGTGATTTGTTCAGAGCTATTGGCAGCTGTGCCACATTGTCATAAAATGCAGGAGCCTTTCCAAATTGTTCCTGTGGGAGCTCAAGCAGGATTTCAGGCCATGCCAGGAAGGGCATCTTAAGCACAGGAGGTCCTTGCACAACAAGGCCAAAGCTCTCATGCATGTGGCAGGGAACTTGAAGTTTTTTTTCAATAAGGATTTCCAACAAAAGGAGAAGCTACAGGACCTTAAAAAAAAAGAAAAATTAAAGAAGGTTTACAGCCTCTGAAACTAAATGGAGTGGTAGACCAAAGGCAGTCTGGCTGTTCCCTCTGAAAGAGGTAATGCTGAAGGCTGAAGTGGCTTTATCATAGTCTTCCCTGCATCTCCCAGGTGTCTCAAAGTTGCAGAGGAAAGCGTCGATGTGGATGATGGTGCTGTGAAGTGCCTGAGATCACTTCTGTGACGCTTTCCGCATAAAATATTCTGTCTTTATTGTATCATATGGTAAAATAGCAGGGAAAATGTCCTTGCTGTAAGAAGGCATCTTATCAGGAGAAGTGATTCAGTCAAGAGGTTTGCAGGGAACAGAAAACTGTGGCATTAGCTCCTGCGGATCTGTCTGCGGTGGATTGGAGAACTGAAAGGAGGAATTTCATGCCTAAAAATGTGTGTTGTTTCTCTGCCCTCAGGGTTTGATGAGGTAGGTGGAACAGCATGCCTTATTCACAGAGAAGTAAGCCAAACTAATATTTTATGAAGATAAGATACAACTTTTGACAAAACTGTAGCAGATTATGTGCGCAGAGTGTGGACCCTGTACGAAGAACATATTTCTGAATCAGTATTTGTCTTAAATACAATGGCAAAGAACTGATTTTCTTTTTAAGTGATGCCATTCTTTTGTTTAATATTTCCTTCCAAAGATATAATTAGCTAATCATGTGAATGTCATTTCTTGAAGTGTGAGTAACAAAGCCCCTAATGAGATACTTCATTCAAAGCATGGCAGCTACAATATGAAAGTTTTATGAGTGGTGTAGCACTGGGCTCATTGCCCACATGAAAAGTCACCAAAGGGGTAAAAGAGAATTCTCTAACAGGCTGTTAACTTGTTCCTTAAGTGAGCGAATCATCAAATGGTGGAAACTTTGGCCTCTGCGGGAGTTCACTCATTTTGATGACCATTAGAAATGCCGGTTTAGCTGAGATTTAAGGTGTCTTCCAAGGAATAGTAAAATGAAAACAAACACTTTCAAAATGTGGTTTTAAGCAGCAGGAAGATCTGTTTCTAAAGTCTTGCCTTGACTGGACTTTAAATAGCTAGTGTTAACTTATATTAACTAACATGCTGGCTTAAATGCTTTAGAAATCTTAAGAAAAGATACTCTGCCTAATGCATGTTAAGATGTCCAAATTGGACCAGAAATCTCTCATCGAGCAGGTTCAACAAAACCTAATTAACACATACTGTCGTCACACTTTAAACTTAATTTAGACAAGACCAAAGTGTTCATAAGATTTTGATAGGGAGTAATATCATAAGTT
>NW_009225147.1:0-12327 GCF_000690835.1 Fulmarus glacialis
CCCAAGGGACCCTCTCGACCAGTGTCTGATGCAACAATTTTTCACAGTGAAAAGTGGAAACAAACTTGTCTTTATACCAGATGAACTTTTAAAGAATTTTTAAGGAATATATTAGAACAAAAAAATACTGAAAATCCAAACCTATTGGACCGTTAGGTGAGAGCATTTGCTTAATCCAACTTTAAACCAAGCTACAGTAGCAGAAATAACAATGGGGAAAGTTGTAAGAACACTGATTTTATATGAGGAAAGGGAAAAGAAGGGAAGGGCAGGGAAGAGAAAGGAAAAAGGTAACCCCTTTTAGCCACAAGACCAATAGGAAACTTTACTTCTTTAGGGACTTCAAAAAGAGGAGCAGAGAGAGAATTAACCACACGCACAGCATCCTCCAGTGCTTCTCCTTCGAGGCTGTTCTCCCTGGGTACTGGGTTGATCCCATCGTCTGTGTTTTATGAGATCTGATAAGATCGTAGCCTTGGATGGCAACCACACTATGCTGGCTGCTTTGCTACTTCTTGCTGATAACATGCAAACCTTTCCTCTAATAGAGTGTGTGCCACTTGCCCTTGAATTCAGTAATGAGTAAAAAGTTTATTTCAGAGTATAACGCATGCTCGAGGTCTCAGTATTTCGCTTGTCATAGTGCAGCCCTCTCACAATTCCACATAGTCGCAGAGCATACTGCATGTGTTCTCTAACACAGTGATTTATAAAGGCATACAGTTTCCACAGAGGTACTGATGCCTTTATATTGACAGAATTAGATCATCTGAAGCAAGGGTGCCCCAAAGGGATGGGTTGCAGGAGAGAGCAAATTATTCATGTAGAAGGAAATGAATGATGTTTTTTCTAAATAAAGACTCAGATTTCTGTAATGTAACTGGAATAATCAAGTTGCTTCTAATGAACGTTGAGATTCTGAGTGATTTGAGGATACTATTATAGGGTTTTTTCCCCCAAGCCTCCTGAAGGAACTTCAGTCTGGGTATTCCTCTTTATAGTAAACACAAGTCTTTATAGACCAAAACAAAGAATAAATTATATTACAAGTGCTATAAGGCAAGAAATAAGCAACCTTAAAATACATTTTTTTAATCATCTCTTCTATTCCTTTATCTTGTCCAATGTGGGCAGCTAGCTATCAATCAGCAATAAAGGATATGCTGCAATTATAAACTGATTACTTTTTTACATTGTGATAAAGAAGATGCTGCCTGGAAACTTTCCCCTAAGGACCCGGGTATTTTGCTGTGGCTGGAAAATGCTCTGTGTAAGCATTAGGTGTGAGACGTTTATTTTCAGCCCTCCATGCTAACATGTTAAGCTACTGAAGGTTAGTTTCCTAAAGAGCAGCTCAGAAGAGCAGTCTCATACAAGAGGATTTCCCATACTGATCTGCAAAAACATATACCCTGGTATTCCAGCATCTTCTCACTGTAGGGTGAAATGTGAAACTTACTCCATAACCTTGTGGATTGGTAAGGGATCTGCAGAAGAACATGTAATTCTCTAGGATGCAGTTCTGTCTCTTGGGTGAACTGCTCCAAGAATTTCCCTCTACCACTAGTTCCCTTGCGGTCTTAATTCACAAAGAAAAGTAATGCAGTGGTCAAGACTTTAGACTTGAACACCAGGGTTTAGTTCTTTGCTGGTGCTGAAAGCATAAATACACTGCTGTTAAGGCATTTGCAGTGTGGCTATAGATCTCAGCTCTTTTTTCAGAAACGAGTAGTAGTTTATTACAGCAGTTCTGAGCAAAGCATGTTAGCCTACAGTGAGAACTAGTGTGAAGTTACCTTGGTATTTGAATGCTGTGTGTAGCAATATCCATAGAATACAAATGTTATTTTGAGAAGATTGCTCACTTTAGGATAGGGTACATCACACCTTCACTTTGCAGACATCTGTATCTGAGCTCTCTTTTACGGTCAATGGAAATAAATAAGCATTTCTAGTGTAGGAGTTCTTTCATCTTACAGGAGATGCAGAATAGGGAAGATGAATTGTACCCATTTCTCTCCGTTTGCTATATTGAGAGTTCTCTTGACCAACTCAGATGGAGAGAGCTTCCTTACAGGGGTCTAAATTAGGTGAGTAAATCCCACAGTCAGTGAGTTCTTTTCCTGTCTGCAAAATAGGAATAACATTTCCCTGACAGATACTGACAAGATAGATATATAATAATTTTTTGTGTAACCCTTGGATATTACCAATATAGGTAAATGCATCCTGTATGTGCAAGAGAGAGAAAAAGGTGGAATGAACCAACTGCTGATCAGTTAATGATGCAAAATCAAGGTAAGGCATATAATAAAAGTGGACTTCTACTACAGTGTCTGAGGTCAGACTCTAAACGACTGCTTTCACATCAAGTCTGAGTTTTTTAAGCAATCAGATCCTCCTGGTGAGGATGGCAGCATAGAGTTGCTTTGCACACAGCACAGCGGCGTTTCTATTCCGAGGGCCTTGTCACCCATCTTTGTAATTTTACACCGAGACTTTTAGTTAAAACTTCTGATAATTTTTACTTTGATTTTAAATAAATATATGTCTGTAACCATCATCTTTCCCCCTGTGAAAGAGAAGTAGAAATAGAAATTTTGACTTAAATGTAAGTTAAATGCTCACATACATACCCGCCCACATCCCCCCGACACCCCCCAAAGCCCTGAGACGTAATAAAATAGAATGAGGTTTGGAGGATTTTCTCAGTTTTCTTTGGATACATGGTTTTAGCAATACTACGCACAAAATCTTAGGATGCTGCCAAAGTGTAAATAAGAACTGCTGTAAGCTCGGTCAGAGAGCTGTAAATTACTGTGAACTACCAGTCTCCTTTATGATCACAAATTTTAAAACAAAGCAAAACAAAACAACAAAAAAACCCTTACCTGGAGTTGTAGTCGTTACTCAGAACCAACCTTCACTTTCTTTTGCTATAGGGAAAAAGTATTGCTCTTCCATCTAATCCGTGAGAATTCACAGGAGACTATACTGAACTAGGTATCCCTCTTTTTTAAATTAAGTGGATGCTGAGTAAAAGGTTGTAAAATTGGCAGAAGAATAAAGCTGCTCGTCTAACAGCAACATTTGAGAAGAGACTTTTTTTTTGGTACATCTTGGGCTCTGAACTCATTAGCATGATCCTTGGTAAACTTTTCTGACCTGTTTTTTACTTCGCACAGGACTGGCACAACTGCATCTCTCATTATATCACATCAAATGAGTCCCGCTGACATGAACTAGGTACCAGCTTGTTAAGGAAAAGACAATAACGGCAAAATTCTCCTGGCAGATCTGCATGACAGGTCTTGATTACTGATATCCTGCTCTCTAAAAGTGTGTAGTCTTGCCTTTGGCATGCAGTCAGAGACACACAGTATCAGAGGCAAAAGATTTTCCTTGAAAAAACCAGTTTGCCTAATTGCATAAACAAACGTATTTTTAAGACGACTTTATTTTTAGATAATACTGTTCATAGACAACATTTTAATAACAAAATTAATCACTGTTTAATTACAAGGAACAACAAATCACATATTCTTTCCGCTCCATGCAGTGTGTAGGAGAGGGAGAAGATCAATATTTGCACAAATACATGCGAACTCAGCTGGGCGCTTGGAGACCAAGAAGATTCCTACAGATTATGTGGACTGTGGATTAACCCTGATCTCACCACAAGGCAGCACACAGAGCAAAAATGTGACTTCACTGATGGACTGGCAATCAATGTGGCGCCCTAAGAAACACGTCCATGCAATGGATCAAAATCTTCCACTTAAAAAACTTACTAATAAAATAAAATCCTGGGCAGCTGTAACTTTTTGAAGGAGCAGTCCCAGAAGTGCTCTGAAATCATGTGTTGTGCCTTGTGTCCTTGTAATCAATACACAAAGATTGCATTGAGTCACGGTACAAAATGATGGAAAAGGCCAACAGCATCCTGGCCTGTATCAGAACTAGTGTGGCCAGCAGGAGAAGGGAGGTGATCGTGCCCCTGTACTCGGCCCTGGTGAGGCCGCACCTCAAATCCTGTGTTCAGTTTTGGGCCCCTCACTCCAAGAAGGACATTGAGGTGCTGGAGCGTGTCCAGAGAAGGGCAACGAAGCTGGTGAAGGGTCTAGAGAACAAGTCTTATGAGGAGCGGCTGAGGGAACTGGGGCTGTTTAGCCTGGAGAAGAGGAGGCTGAGGGGAGACCTCATCGCGCTCTACAACTCCCTGAAAGGAGGTTGTAGCGAGGTGGGGGTTGGTCTCTTCTTCCAAGTAACTAGCGATAGGACGAGAGGAAATGGCCTCAAGTTGCTCCAGGGGAGGTTTAGATTGGGTATTAGGAAAAATTTCTTTACTGAAAGAGTGGTCAGGCCTTGGAACAGGCTGCCCAGGGAAGTGGTAGAGTCACCATCCCTGGAAGTATTTAAAAGACGTGTAGATGAGGAGCTTAGGGACATGGTTTAGTGGGCATGGTGGTGTTGGACTCGATGATTTTAGAGGTCTTTTCCAACCTTAATGATTCGATGATTCTATGATTCTAAAAATCCCACCTGGTTTGGGGGTAAAGCTATGTCAGAATTCTTTCTGGGAGAATCCTGCTGCCTCTCAAGGAGGCAAATTTTCTGCTTGATGCCTTCTCTGTAAGGAGAGAGAGGACAGCTTGAGATTTGCAATCTGTTTGCATGGTAAATAAAGATGGCGGATGAGGCAACGTGGGAGGAATTGTTGTAGGCACTGCTGCTGCTGAGGGTAACCCTTGGAAAAATCTCCTGGGTTATTCCTGTGCTAGACCTCCGGCCATTCCTACAGCCAAGAAGTAAGGCTCCCCGTAAAGTCAAGCGCTGTCAGGAGGGAGTGTCCAAAGAAGACCATAAATTGCCATGAACAAATATACATTTTTTCAGTTATTAATGGGATCAATCTACACTACCTTGATGCAGTTGAGAAAGCCTTCAGTCTAGAGAAAACACGGCGAGGATAATAAGCTTCTCTCTCATTTTGCACATTTACTGTACCTGAGGGCAATTTCTTCTTATTATCACACCTCTGTTCTTACAGCTACTGCCTGTATGACATCTCCTTACAAAGTTCAGGCTTCAGTTTGATAACCAGTTTCCGATCAATGCTTCCCTACATTTATTTCATGACTGGAAGTTTCCTAAAAATTTCTTCTTCCTGTTTCATTCTCTGTCAAATTAAAGATTTAATACAGAGAAATATATAATGAACTAGGAAAAAAAAAACCAACCCTCCCAAGTATCAAAGGAAATCTGTCATGTAAAACAGAAAAGCAGAATGTACTTTCTGAAGGAAAAATAATTTTCTCAACAAATATATTAACTGAACAGACTATTCAGTTGTTGAATACTATGAATGTTATTTAGTGAGAAGTGAAGCTTAATTATGGGTTTACAATTGAACATTTGTCTTCTTATTCAAGTTCTCTGTGGCACCGGAGACTTTAAGAGAGATTTTTAATCATATTATTTATTAATGTTTTGTGTGTTATTTATTTAGCCACTTTGACTAACAATATACTCTAGGTACATCTATAATTAATATTCTATATTAAGGGGCACTGTCAATTTCAGTTTGACCTGTCTTTTCAAAAGAAATCAACCATCAAAAAAAAATTAAAAAGCTCCCAAGTTTTTATAAACTTCAGCCCAATTTCTCTTGAAATAAAAATATCATCTGAAAGCTATGGTATTCCTTACAATTGTCATGTAGCTGTCCAAATCCTAACTTTGGGTATTGTAAGCTAAAAACTGAATTGTCTTGAAAGAAATGCAGGCAGAAAACAATAGTGAATGAGAAGTAAACAGAGAGATTAAACATCTAATCTGCATAGATCTTCAAAATCAAAATTTAAGTATTTCTTCACATATACTCGCTCCTAGAAACCACAATCCACAAAAGACAGACCATCACACTCCCTTTCTTCCTTCTCCCAAACTTACTTCAACCCATCAAAACAAAGGTAAAATTTTCAATATATTGTTTGCACATGTAATTTATTTCCAGACTGTAATCTTAATGAGAACAAACCCACATCTTTCTCTTAGGGAAGACATAGCTTTATCTGTTGAAATTTGATACAGGTAAATCACAATGATTTCCTAGACCCATGCAGATATGAGATATGCAGCTTAATATAGATAACAGTTTGTTGTAATTCAAATCAATCCCTAGTGATAATAACGAAGTGATTGCTCCCAGCATGTTTAATCTCTCTACCATTTCCCATACCCAATATCCCTGTTGCTTATGGGGGTGGGGTGTTGGTGAGGTTATTAGGAAAACTATGCTTTTCTCCAAAACATCTGAATACAGAACTGGGAAACAAGCATGATTGATTGCAAGATAATTTAGTTCTCTATTTGTGGAACTGGCCTCACTGAAGTCATTCAGAAGTACTCTAAAACCAAGCATGTCCTTTGATCTTGCATTTGATGTCAATGCAATGGAACTAAAATTCCCATCTACTTCTGGAGCAGACTATACCCAAGTCATCCTAGACTTCCTTTATGCAAGATGTTAAAATTTAATGGAAATAATTGTTAGAAAGATATAGATTAAGAAGTCTTATTAAAAAATACATTTCTTTGTAATCAGTTCCCTATGGAAACAACTGCTAGATGATCATGAAGGGTGTATAAATATTTGTGTGTGTTCACATCAATCAGTATTTCCATTTTCTCCTTCATTCCACAAGTAACTTTTGAATCTATTATCCAACTTCAGCGAAAGTTGATGGACTCACAGCTCAAGCTGTACCGAACTCCTACAATTTCCATGAAAGCAGGTGACTGAGGAGAGGAGAAAATTTCCCACTGATGAAAAGGCTCAGAACATCATTACTAGACATCAGAGAATCCACAGTAATCAAGCTTCATTAATTCCACCCCTGACTGAATGACCAGTTTATTACCTCGTTTTATTCCTGTTCAGTTCTTATGATCTCAGCATGACTCTTCTTATTGAGGAATCACAGTTTCCTAGGCTAAATAGGATTTGGATTTTTACTATTGCAAAAGATATATTTCTATTTATAGAAGGAGAAACCTTCTAAAGCACTTTCAAGTGCTCCATATTCATCAGGTACAGGTGGGGACAATCACACGAGCAGGCTTATTGTGACACACTGGTCACTTTTAAAAATCCTTTTTCATTAAACATTTTATTGAATTATGTGAAAAAAAGAACACAAAACCAGCAACTTCATGTCACTTAAAAAACTCCATTTTTAAAATCAAATAGAGACATGGGAAAAATCTTTTGCACAGACACATCCCCGATGTCAACAGAATGGGAACCTGCAGCTCGATGTGCCATTGCGTCAAGGACAGCTGATGTCCTGCTGTTCCTTATATCGCTCCGTGCGCTGGAGGACCATCTCCCCCACGCCACTGCTGTAAGACCTTTGTTGGGTTTACAATATACAGCTTCAGCCTCCTGATGGTGCTTGTGGCCAAGCTGCTGTGCTTGTATGTTTTGAGGTTTGTATATCAGAGTTGGGGATGTACAGGGGGACTACAAAGCCAAATAAACATCATGGGGTTTAAGGAATCCCAGGGAGGACCCTGGGAGACTTGTTAATGGCAGCGCTAAAGCTTCATTAGCCACCCCAAGCATTATCTCCTCAATAAATCTGTGCTTCATAACATTCTCTGATATTCACCTATCTTTGGCCTCTTAGACTCTCACCTGCAAAAGCTATTTTAGTGGAAGGTGAGCAGTAATCTGGATTCACATCACCAACTTTGTCTGAAGATGTAGGCAGTATGGATTAGATTTTATCATCCACTTTCTCTTTTTCTTTCAGACCCATAAGGCAGATTTTGTTTTTCATTGCTGCAAGATGCCTGAATGAGAGAACCTGCCAGAGTGAGAGAGACATGGGGAGGCTGGGAGGGGAGAAAGGCATTACAGCAGGGTAGGAAAGTCAAAGGTGTATGTTTATTATTGTGAGGATGTCAGGCACTGTCTGTGGAGCATTTTCACTCCAGGTCATTGACAGCAAAAACTCTCATGCATAGCAGCATGTGACAAATTGATTTTCTTTGCAACTTTCAGCTGACCTTTGAATACATGATAAGTCAAGGCCACAATAAAAGATCCCTTACCTCCTTTAATTCTCCCCTTTTCTTAATAAACTGCCTCTGAAATGTCTGCTCAGTACTGTCTCATTTTGGTTTGATCGATTATTTAAAAAAAAACTATCCTGAGTGCAAATATGATGTCTTAGCGTGAACCCTAATTTCTGGAAACATCTTACCCCTCTGTTTCCTCTCCTTTGTTATAATTCATTGAAGAACAATATATGTTTTGAGATGGTGAAATCAAACCCATCCAAATCAAAATTTTTACCGAGTCCATTTAATCAATTTTTTGCAAGAGAAATACAATGCTGCACAATACTTCACCATTCATAGGAACTAGTCATGCAGTTCAATAAAAGATACTTAAATTAGATAAGCTACAGTTTTGGTTAGTTTTATAATTGTCCTTCTGAGCTTTTAAAATGTATTTTGTATTTAGCTTTCTACAGTTTCTTCTTCTTCTAGTATAGCAAGAAAATTGTATTTTAGAGTCATTAAACGATATTCTGAATTGAGAAATGTGTGGCCTAAAAACCTGCAGCCTATGCAAAGTTTCCTTCCAAAGACATAACAGAGAGTCTGTTAAGGCAGTTGTTGTACACCGACAATTATTCAGCAGCTCTCCTTTTCCACTCTGTGCAAGTATGCAATACCGATGCTAGGGAGCATTGTTATGACAAGTATCTGAGATGGAAAACACAGCTGCTTACAACCTTGGGAGCATAACATAAGGAAGTCAGGCGTGTGACTAGGCTTCATTTGGGGAACTAGAAGAACTGTCTAAAAAATAGGGTATTTGAGTTTTGTTTTGGGTTGTTTGCTTGGTTTTGAGCTTTTTATTTTTTTAAAAAAAAAGAAAAGGCAAATAGTCAAAATTAGAGTATTACCATTGTGTTAAACCCATCAAAAGAAATGTTTGAATTTTTTTTTTTTTTTTTAGGAAAACAATCGATTTTCTGGACTAGATTTCTGTTTTCCAGGTTTCCAACAGAGGGAGGAAAGAAGAAAAAAGATACTGCTTATAGAAAGCGTTTCTTTAATGAAAAAACAATAATAATAAAAGAAAGCAAAAATGGACCTTTGATACTGAAATTCACTCAGCTCTAGCAGTTTACACTGTAGTTAGCTAAACACTACTACACATCCAAGAGGGTTTTAAAATCTTTGCTGAACTTCCTGAATTACTATCTCTAATAGATATGAATGGAAAAGTTACCTGTGGCTTACTGCACAATCATTTCTATCATCTATTTATCTATCTATCTACCTACCTATCTACCTACCTATCAATCGATCAATCTATCTATCCCAAAAATTTTCTGTGAAGTTTTCAAATCACTTTTGATTCTGTCAATGTGTTTATGTATAACAGCTAACTCACCCCAGAGACATCTGGCATGTTATAAAGACTAACAGAAATCACATTTTTACTTGCATTTTATATGAAGTACAAAGGTTGCAAAGTATGACAGCCCACTCCTCAGAACATCATGGAAAGGGACAAGATACCACAACTGTTCTAGTACACTGGGATTTTATAGTGGGAATGATCTGTATAAGACATCTGGAAAATTTTGTGAGAGGCAGCAATTAAAAATACTGTGCAATGCAGTAATAATAGTAACAACAACGGAGGAAGAGTTGTGCAGTATTATTAGGTTACAATTAAAAAAAGATTTATTGTCTCCCTCAGTAGACTTAAATGCATCAGAAAAATAAATTAGTAAATATTTGTACTCATTTTAATGTTTGCTATTTGTTAATACCCGAAATCTTCATGTCAATATTTCCTATCTGAGGAATGATAGCTACTAAAAAAGAGCATATGTACACTTCAGAAACTTAGGTATCCAGACGCCTAAGCACAGACAAACAGTGCCATTTTGGTGCGATAAGGCGCTCTTCGTAGCCTCCATTTGCTACTCCAGGGAGCATACACCTCCACAGGTCCTGCTGATACCCTTGGCACATACAAAATGGCAAAGACATTCATATCTTGACAGTGACTCTACCTGTATTTTTGCCTTGCAGGATGCAGTGACAGGCACTTAAAAATTTTCAGAGCTTTGTTTTCTGTTTAAATATACTTTGCTTCACAGAAATAATACTTGAACATTTTTCTTTTTCCCAGAAAGGAAGTTTCTGTCTTTAATTCATTTAACATGCATTATAAATACATTTTTTAAAAGCGCCTTCAGAAACAAATACGTAAGACTGTGCTGAAGTAGAGTTGCCAGCCCAGCAGCTGAGATTGTCCATTTCTCTATGATTTGATCTTTGACAAAAGATGGGACCACTAATTCAGGTGAAGAAAACATAATTAACCCTTACCTCGATAACTAGATTCAGGAATGTCCCATCCATTTATTCACCATATCCAGCAGAAACATCTACCCCTCCTTTTGAACACATAATGCCACTCCTCCAGGAGTGGATGCAGAGATTGAGAGTTGGATCCCTTAGGCAGCCAATACAGCTTGATAATCTACTGAAACACCATTCCCTTTTTCTTCCAAATTAGTGTTTTATCCTGTCTCTTGTATCAGGGAGCCAGACAGACACCAAAGCCAGCATGAGAGAGCATAAGGTGGGAAAAAGGGATGGATGAAGCAGGACGGGGAGGAAAAACAGGCTCATTCTCCTTTTCAATTATTTCAAGCTGTTAGCTGTGCTTACCCCATCTGCTCTAATCCTATCTTGATGCATGGTTTTTACCCCTTAGTAACTTGTTGGAAACTCAAAATTCTCACTTTCAGTGGAAAACCTGAAATGTAGGGATCCCAAGAAAAGTAGGTGTCCTTATTTGTAAGGAATGTGGGAAGGTGTGAGAAAGTTATAACAAACACTAGTAAGTACAGTAGTAAGTAACAACTGCACGAATAACAGCTCTGACAATAACCAGACGCTAACAGAGATCCTATTGTTCCCTGAGGCTGCTCCAAGCATTACAAGCAAACATACCGAGAAAAATGTCCTCTTTATAGGATCTTAAACCAAAGCATCTTTGTTGAATCATTTTTTTCCCATCAAACCCCTTTCTCTCTCAAAATAAGAAGCTTCTGTTTCTGGCCAGAAGAAGGGGCCTTCTCACTTTTTCATTTTATGATGAGAAATCTCCTGTTCACTTCCTTGCTTTAGATAATGACTCCAATTTCTAAGGCTATCTCTAAAGTGGTTGGAATGGCTCAGAAAAAAGAGCTGATCAGTCTCCGGACCATCACAAAGCTGCAACAGCTCAGCCACCTGGAGAAATAATGATGGCTCTTTCAAAGCTAGCACAGACCAGATGATGTCTACGTTTAAATGACAGATGGAGAGAGAAGTGATTTCTGTGTGGCAGGCAGTTTGCACTTCTTGGCTTCTTGGGTTTCAGTGCTTTGCTGGGCACAGATAAAGCCTCCTGACTATGGAGATAAGGAGAGGTTGATGTAAGGAATCCCTCTGAAGATTCATTCCCTGTGCTCTGATATAAGCTGATTCAGTTCCAATCCCTACAAACCAAACTTCTTTCAAACCTTATGAACCAAGCCCTGTGAAGTTCAAATAGCTCCTCTAAGGTGCAGTTCTTACACTTTGCTTTCACTAGGAGGCTCTAAAAACCTGGGGTTTCTGACATGAAAGGGTCTCCACAAATACCCAGGATTATTTGATAGTTAGTGATTAGGATTATCTTGTATTTTCTCAAGCCCAGCTCACCAAATCATGGAAACATTGAGAAACAAAACACAAAAGCCTTGTCCTTACTAGTACAGAAAAAAACACATCAGCTTCTTAACTGTGGATTTACGTGGCAAGGTTTTGGTAGCACGGGGACTGCAGGGGGGGCTTCTATGAAAAGAGACCAGAAGCTGCCCCCATGTCAGACAGAGCCAGCTCCAGCCAACTCCAAGATGGACCTGTCACTGGCCAAATCTGAGCCAATCAGTGACATTAGTGATGCCTCTGTGGTAACATATTTAAGAAAGGGTGAAAAATGCTGTGCAGCAGCTGTAAGAGAGGAGAGAAAACATGTGAGAGAAACAGCCCTGCAGACACCAAGATCAGTGAAGAAGGAAGGGGAGGAGATGCTCCAGGAGCCGGAGCAGAGATTCCCTTGCAGCCCGTGGTGAAGACCATGGTTACAGAGGTTGCCCCCTGCAGCCCATAGAGGTCCACAATGGAGCAGATATCCACCCTGCAGCCAATGGAGGACCCCATGCTAGAGTAGGTGAATCATAGAATCATAGAATCATT
>NW_009225148.1:0-45250 GCF_000690835.1 Fulmarus glacialis
ACTTCACTGGCCTGCCATGACTTCTCAAACATGATGGATAGTAGCTTAGCAAGGAAGATAGCACATCTTTTATGCAGAAATCAATGACAGATAAAAATACTGTTAAAAAGCATGTCTTTGCCTGCTATTGACTAAAGCTAAAGAAAAGCTGAGCCTGGACAATAGTAATAGCCTTAGGACCTGAGCCTATGCTCATGAAAATACAGACCCTTCTTGCCGGTGCTGCCCCAATGGCTGATTATCAGTTTTCCTATCACCAGACTAGACGAAGCCACGGCACCTCTGAGCACATAGGAGATGCCTGGGTAGCCTCAATTTCTGGGCTTTCATAATTGAAAGTATCTATATCAACTAGACTCTATTACTAATACTTGGAACTTCTGTAATTTCTTAACAGGACAATCTTAAAAGCATTTGCAAGTCTCACTTCTAACACTTCTGTCTAGTAAGTATTATCATGTATGGCTATGACGTCATATTAAAGAATATCTCATAGAAATACTTAATTAGTTAGTCAGCAGTTTCATAACTCAGAGCTCCTCCTTATCTTCTTGTAGCTGCAATGTTGTAACTTTGCTTTGCTTTTTTCCCCCGCTGTTCTATGAAGTGCATAAATATACATTGCCAATGCAAAGCAACCAGTTTTTTAGTTTAACTAAATCATTCAAGTGTTTTAAATCTATTAACAAGCTGGTCATTAAATGAATCGCTGACCTAGTTCTCAGCTACTCAAGCTAAGAAACTATAACTGATGACCTATAAAAGCATCAGTGTGTTAAAAGAAATTATTAGCTGCAGGAGGAGAGCAACAATCGGTCACTTCAGCGGCTCCCACCAATCTAAACACAAAGATTCACCATTGCCAGCTTCAGCTAATTCACCAGAAATCACATTTTGATGCAGGCTAATGTCTAGGGGGAGTACCATGAAGCTGCTACACTGGCAGCATACGTCTCTTCCTCCTTAGTTTATTATTGGAAAATTTTATGCAAGTATTTAAAATGGCTCAAACCTGGGATGCTCCAGAGGAAAATCTGGGGTGCAGACTCTCTTGGACTCAGAGGGATGAATTTTAGACCTAGCACTTATTCGTACATTGGAAGAAACCAAACCTACGGTCCAACCACCCGCCCTGCTTGGGGACTGGTATGGTTTAGATCCGGGTCCAAATTCTGAGCCCTGGCTAGGCCCAGCCCATATAGCAAGAAGATTGAAAATACTGGTTTTAATGTTGAGCTCCTCCGTTGCTCTTACCCAGCGACAGGCGATACGTGGAAGCCCCTGGTCAACCCTCGCGTGTTTCTGAGTGAGCGGGCGGTGGTGGGGCGGTGGGCGCTGAGGACGGGGCAGCGGGGGGGGGGCGCAGCCAATTCCCACGGTCCGCACACCCAGCCAGAGACCGCCGGGGGGGAGCGAAAATCAGGAGGAGGGGGGAAGGGAGGCAGGAGTTACCGGCCACCTCCGTCAACCGTGGCACCGTGGACCCACACGCCAGGCACTGCATCCTGATGGGGCTCGAGACCTTCTGTCCCTCGTCATCTACAGCCGTCTTCACACCGGCGTCTGAGTGCTTTCCAGCTAAACCACCTGCTCCTAACAAAAAATGAAGTGGTTTTCTGTTTTTTCCTCTTTTCCGGCTCAAACCAGCCCAAAATACTTAGTTACAGGCTGCCAAGTGAGCCAGCCACTTTTCCTGTTTACTGGAGACAGCCCCGCTTGGGGGTTGCCTTTTGGGATCAGAAATGCACACAGTGTCCCACCGTGCTGGGGCGAGAATTACAGCTTGAAAACCAAAGCAGGGGGGGAGGCACTATTGAAATCTGCTTGCTCAACCACCCTGAAAAGCAACCTAAAACCTTCCTGCTAAATGATCTTTTGTGTCAGATTTGTATTTGTGTGATGTCCATCCCATGACACTGCATGTAGTTGAAGACAGATGGTAGTGAAGTCAGGAGTCAAAAAAGCAGAGGAGAGTAGGAGCGTGCTCACCTACAGCATAAAGGTGCTTCAGCCGAGGTAGTGCTTGAAGAGCAACTTCTTTTTTTTTTTTTTCTTCTTTCTTTTGCAATCATTGCTCGCTTGACAGGCCCAGACGGAATTACATCACTTCCTAAAACCCATCAAAGAGAGTCCATCTCCTGCAGAAATGCGGCTCAGATGCACCCCGGCAGGAAACAGGAAATGTAAATGTTCGGGTGAAGCAGGGAGCCAGCCCGAGCACCCCTCGGGTGGGAGCACCGCCAAGGTAACATGCGAAAGCAAAACCTCATCGCGCTGCTTTCTGCCCTGTCGCTGGCCGGAGGATCTGCCGGGAACGGTGAGTAAGAAAGCACCTTTCGCCTTCCGAGGTGGGACCGCGTTTCGTGCCTGCAGCGGTGGGACCGAGTTGAAGGGCAACACCCTCCAAACTGAGCGCTAGGAGAAGATCTGTGAGGACTTGCTCTCTGCTTCTTTTAGCTGTGTTTACCCTCTCTGTTTGCAGCTGCCTGACTTTTTCAAAGCTTTGACTTTTTTTCCTTAGACCTAACCCTGAACAGCAGCAACCGAATCCTACAATTCCTACACTTCCTAAATTGCAGGTGTGTACGGAACCAGAGTTTCCATGCTGGCCCGCCAGGCATTGTGGTTCTAATTTCAATTATTTGTTGTACTTTTTTAACCCCACACCCATACTATCAGCATTTAATAGTAAAGTTAAAGACGGGGCACTGCTTCCATTCAAAAGCCGACTACTGATTTCCGTAGTCCTGGTGCATTGAAACCGGTTTAACAAAAGAACAGCCGGTTCCGGAGACAAATATTTTGAATTCTCGGCTGCAGAACAAAGTGGTCGGCACCGTGGATTTAGGTCCTGACCTTGTGAAGGGAAGAACCGCAAGTGGAAAAGCTGCTTGTGGCAAAATGCTGAAGCGTTGGGGTGTTGTTGCAGCAGAGGCTCTCACCCGTTTGCAGGGGGTAGTTTGTTCCACTGGCATTTTGGCAGCCAGCGACTGCGCGAGACAGGCAGCTCTTTTAGTAAAAGAGGTACTTATATGCCAGGCGGTACTTATATGCCTTGAGCAGTCAAACAAATCCGTGCCGAAGTGCCTCGGTAGGGACTAGAAGCGTTTGCTGCCCCTGTGCTGCTGTAGTGAGTGGGAGCTCTCCAGAAAGCAGGGGAGAGGATGGTCACTCTCAGCTATCACTGGGCTTCTTCTATTAAGGTTTTAAAATGCATTGGTGAAATAGGTGGTTTGGTATGGGTATTTTTTTCCCTGAAAACCAGAACTACAAGCAGGGTGTAAAATTGGGCTGCTGGCTCCCAGCGTGCTGTCGAGCTGCTGGCGGTTAGGAGTCTTGCTTAGCTGTAAGAGTGAGCTAAGCGAGGTATAAAATGGTTTGGTCTTGTCAGCGTTACTACGCCCTGCTGTGTTACAGACACAATAGGAAAATATGCTGCAAGTGTGAACGTAGCTCAGAATCAAAGCAGTCAGAGGAAAAAAATCCCGCCATGGACAGAGCAAAACAGAGGTCCCAGGGAAACGGAGGGGCATGACGCAAGCAACGCAGAGTGATCAGGCTCCAGCTTCCTTAGCTCATTTGCAGTGTACTGATGGCGAGCATTTCATCACCATCTCCACAGGGCGGAGGGACGCCTTAGTCCCCCACCCTCCCCACCCACGGCTGGGCCCCCGTGCCCTTCTTCGCGATAGGCATTAAAGGCTGCACAAAGCACCAGGCAGATGTCACAGAGCAGGTGCCCCAACCCTCTCCCCTTTAGAGGCTTCCTCCTGGTAGGTCCACTTTTAAGCTTTGGTTGGTTTTGGAACAGTTCCTCCATGGGAGTGAGTCAGTCGTGGCAGAGCTCTGCCTGACCCCTGTCAGCCCTGGCTCTCCGGAGCCAGCCCCCCACTGCTGGGGAAGGGGAGGAGAGCACCCGCCCAGAGAAGACAGGGACCCTTGCTCCCCACACAAAAGCGGCTTTTGTTTGTGCAACCAGCCCCAAAATGTACCCGGGGCTTACTCTGACTGCAAGCGTGGGAGGGCGGAAGTTGTGAACTTGGGCCTTGGGGTTGAAATTGAACTGGAGGGGGAAGAGTTTGTGTAGGGGCTTATATACCCCACAGCACTGGTGGGGTGGGAGCCCCGCTACCGAGGGCAGCCTGCCGGGGGGATCCTTTGCTCTCACCCCTGCTTGCTCACAGATCAACAGGGCAGGACCTTTAACGGAGCTTTTTTCCTTTTTCCTGTGTCCCAGACACAGTCCTCACCTTTAAAGTGGTCTGCTGGAGAAGGGGGGCAGAAGCTCTTGGGGATCTCCCAGATCTCACCTCTACTGTCTAGAAACCATTTACAAAATAGGCGGTAAAAGCATGATTAAATCTTGCAGCATAGACAGATTGAAGCCCTTGTAAGTCCTGTTCCCATACCTTGCTGGAGCCTTGTAAAACCCTAGCCTTGCTGTTCGGATTATGATTAACAGATGGTTTTCTCCCAGCTACGCTACAATTACTCTAAGCCGGTAGCTCTAAGAGCGTGCCTGAGGTCTCAGCTCTGGGTGCTGGCCCTCTCCCGGCTCCACACTGAGGGGACATCGGAATTTGCACCAGTCCCCTCTCCCTTGCCCACCCCCTTGCTTTACGCAGGCAGAAGGCCCCCACTGGTGACCTGCTGAGGGCCAGCAGTGGCCCTCCCTGCTCTGGTGATGGTGGTCGCTGCTCAGCCTCGTAGCAGCCCTAGAGACCCACTTAGGTGTGTGCTGTCTCTAGGAACAAGTATTAAGGCCCTTACTAGAGCATATAGGAAAAGGCTCTGACCCTACGGCATTTCAAAGGGTGGGCCATCTCCCTCCGTGCGCCGTGAAACACGCGGGAAATGGCAGCAGAAGTGGTTTGACGCGGGGAGAAGAAAGTGCGTGAGGGCCAGCAGCAGTAAAGCGCGTAAGGTCGTTAAGTGGAAGAGCTGGGATGGTTGCAGGTAGTGCTTTGTTTTGGCTGTCTCTCTGCCTTATTGTTTTGAGCTGTTGTTTGAGGAAGTGTTGCTATCAGAGATACAGATATTCAGCAGCTTGTGCTGTGAGCACAGGCAGCAGCTCCTTCTTTGGCAGAGAAGTGCCTTTTAGGTAAAGTCCCCTACAAGGCCAAGCTCTCTAAGGGAGTGATATTTTTGCCCTCTTCCCCCTACAGCGATGAACTTGGGAATGGGTTTGAACCCATCAGAGTCACCTGTTACAATTTTCTAGCAAAGCAACGATATAAGAAATGAGGATTTGCTACATCCTCTCTTTCCAAAGTGCAGCTCCCTAAAAAGCAGATAAAAAAACCTTTCTACTGAACACATCAATTCCTCGTACATATTTACTCCTATTCATCCCTTTTATCCCCACGCAAACTTCCACTGTGTTTTATTCAAGTGCTTCAGGAGCATTTCAGAAAATCTCTCCTTTACATCAGCAAGATCGTATACTAAGTTTCTGTCAGTGACCCCAGTCTATTTTCCCTCAAGAGATTTTATGACAGCTGGAGAGCCTCCGGAGCTTTTGAATCTTTGATTTCAGGGTCCTCCTGAGAGCAAGGAGCACCAAGAGATTCGCATCGCAGTGAGGTCGCACGGGTGTCGCTGATGCAGAGCTGGAAGGCCACGAGATTAAGTACATGCAACTAAATGCATAAATTGGTCTGGAAAACCTTTAGTACTGGGGGTGAGAAATGAGGCTACAGGTTCGCAGTTTGACTAAGACGCGTGACTGAATTTGCAATGCTGGCAGTTAACGCAGCACTTCAGCTGGATGGAAGTACAGTGAGGAGAAAGCAGTTTCCATCGTCTAGAAATGAACTTAAACAGTTGTTTCCTCTTTCAGGTTATACCTAGATAACACTTTCTAAGCACCCCGTTTTAATAGGATCGTGTCTACAGATTAGCCGTCCTGAAACGTTTGTGCTCCCTCATCAGAAGAGCGTACGCACACGACAGGTAGCCTGCAGGCTTTTGAGGATTCCTCTTCCAGCCAGACTGACAGGCGGGACCTGCCGCAACAGGCAGCTGGGCAAGCCCTGGCCGTGGCAAGGAACGGCCCTTTGTACAGCAACGTGAAAAGCAGGGAGAGGAACAGAACAGGGATGAGTCAAGCAATAGGAGAGAGGATCACACGGACCACGTGGGGTCGTATGACTATACCACCTGAAGGAATGTGTGTATGGAACAGAGTGATATAGGATATGGTAACTTTGCTCCAGCATACGCAGCTTTACAGCCTTTTCTTGTTTTGTTACCCCCTAGTGAGCCTTCCTTTCACTGCATTTTTATAGCTTATAGGAAAGTTTGGAGAAACAAAAAAATTTCCTTTCAAACTAATAAGCTTGACTATCCCATCGACTTACCTCTTGCTTTTCCTCTTTCCCATCCCTTTTTCTTCTGTAAGTAGGTACTACAGTGTAATTTGAAAAATTCCCTTCAGAGACCCCGGTCCTCAAGTCTGATGAGAAGGCAGCAGGGACACTGATCATTTTACAGCAGAACGGAATGCGCTGACTGCTGGCTATTGTCCTGTGCCTCGCATCCAACTAAAATCAGAAACCTGTTTGCCCACTTACTTCATCATGAAGCTCATATCGCCACCTCTGAGTGCTACAGCACAAACCTCAGAGGAAGAAATGCTGCAACAACAGAAATGTTGGTTGTTTGTTTGAGATGCAGTTGTTTGGACTCCGGTCTGTAAAGCTGCTGAGTATTCAACTCCCTCTGTCTCCCTTGAAGGGCAGGCTTAGGAGCACCTCCAAAACTCGTGCAAAGTCCAAGCATATTTTTTAAGTAGAAAATACTGAATAATACCTTATAGCATGATATCTGCATACAGGGGGACATAGCTTTTTTGCAATTCGTCAGAACTGTATTGGAACATTTTTTGAGCCGCTGCTAGTGCTTGCTCAGGCATTTTGGTCCCCTGAGGACTAGATCCTCTAATACCTCATTGGTGGGAACCTGAGGACTTCTTAGCTTCCAGCTCCAGCTTCTTAGCTTCCAGTTCCAGCTGTGCCCAGCTCCCCATCAGGGTGGGACACAGCTGCATGCCAACCCCTCTCCCTTCTGCGCTTGAAAGCATGGGAAATGGCAGTATGGGCTGGGCTGAAGCTGTGGCGTGCTCCCATCCACTTCCCTTGACATGGGGAGAAGTTGCCAGCCCCAGGTGGTCCAGACAAAGCTGAAGCCAATGTGGTTGTTGTGTGAGCACCTGCTCTTTGGCCAAGATGTGCAGAGGACCGAGTAAGGATGTCAGACCGTAGCTGAGAGCATGAGGCTGAGCTCAGCAAGAGGAAGTCTTGCTGAGCTCAGTCAAGGAGATACCTACATGGTCAGATGTGACTTGCTCCTTGTTCCACTACATTGGCCTTGGTTTTCCATCCTGAATGTAATGTAATGTAATGTAATGTAATGTAACATTATGGTTGGACTGCCTTTTGGAGGGAGCTAGTAGATCTCTACAAGATGAAACTCAAGCACAGCTAACAAGACAGTTCATGAATGACCACCGCAAAGCTGTCTCCCTCCAGGCATGGAGAAAATGTTTCAATAGCACCTCACAAAATCTCCGACTTTCAGATGCTCTCCAGCCCTGCTCCAAACCTTGCAACGTCCAGCTTTCATTCACCCTATAAAACAGCCACTGGGCCAGCTGCAACACAGCCCGCTCACTATTTTGAGCACTTTAAACTGAAACGCTACGAAAAACGATGACTACCTTGGGGCCAACCACGTGGGTCTCATGTGGCCCGGGCAGCTGGCTGCGGCGAGTGCTGCGCCTGCACCGGGAGGCCCCAGTCCGTCCCTCCCCGCCGGGTTGGAGGTACAAATCCTTCCTTGGTGCAAGGCACCAGGCCCACCCAGGTGCAGGCTGTGATTTTCCTACCGCGTAAAAAATGTGATGTGTGGGTGGCCCGAGAGCGAGAGCAGCCCCTGTGTGACAGGTAGGGCGTCCCTCGGGTCCCAGCTCTGGTCCTCAGAGGTGACGGGCAGAAGAGCTGGAGGGAGATGTGTCGAGGCAGCAGGTGAAACACAGGAAATAAGAGCGATACCCTTGCAAGAACGTTGTGCAATTGGCTGCCCTTCTGCTGAAAGACGTATTTAATTCACTTGGAGGAAAGATCTCTGTAAGAGGAAATGGTGTTCACAGAAGAGACGCTAGTTTGTCCCCGGAATTACGCAGAGCGAACAAAAATATGTGGCAGAAAGGTCACTCCCTGTGATTTGCCATTTTCTTTGCCTAGAGACTAGAAAAGGTAATTCTGTTTCACACAGAGACAAATGATTTGAAATCTGCTTCATAGCTCAAAAACAGGCAAATAAAAAGTACCAGAGACACTGGAAAAGTCTCTCTTGGAAATCAAGCGCAGCGTACGCTGCAGTTGAGAGTTTAGCACTGCAGTTAATGAGGTGTGACTGTTTGCTTTTGATTTAAAGTCACACCATGCTTTAGCCATTTGAAAAATCCGTTTTAGCTCTAAGAGTAAATGAAAAATAAGGTATTTTCCCCACACCCTTTCCCATTTGTACTATTCTAAGCAACGGGCTTGTCCTTGTCAATATATCAAGTGCGGCAGACGACGGGTTTCAAGGGCGATAGCTAGAGGAGGAAAATGAAGCAAGGTCGTTGAAGCGGTTCGGTGAGGCTGCGGTGGTCCAGCGGTGCAGTCCATCACACTGCCGTCTGCGGTGCGGACATCTCTAGCCATACCTCACCGCTCTGTGCAACAGCAATCGAAATGGAGCGGCTGCAGGCACCGGGGACTATAAACTACCGTAGGAAAGAAAAGTCAAATGGACAAAAGTCTGGTGACTTTTGAGGTATTAAATACTATATTCAAGTATTAGGTATTATTTATTAAGTATTAAAATTCTTTCCTAGTTTTTAGGAAAGGATGAAACAATCCTGCGTGATAAGCGCGGCATAAAAATCTAGATAAATCACTGCTGTCACACTCAAATCATTTTATTCATTTGAAATTGGGTTTCCTGGAATACAACCTCATGAGATACTCATCTCCTCTTCGAGACAAATCTGACAGGAGAGGAGATGCTGCAGAGTGGATTAAGCAAGAGATAGCGCTCTAATCCCAGTTTTCCTCTCTCGCTTGCGTCCCTGGGAAGGACAGCATCCCTGCCCTTCTGATTTCTCATTTGTAAAATGGAGATGATAACTGCTCATCTCTCAGGGCCATTATGAAGATTAATGTGTTTACAAAAGCATTTAAAATGCTAAGTACTTTTGGTTCCAGTCCTGTGAGATTGGAAATGCCAGCACTGAGGTGCTGAAAACCTTAAGCTCTTGCTAACTCTAGTGGAAACTATGGCTGCCCAGCACTTTACAAGAACGGGGAGAAACATGTCATTGCAAAAGTCATGAAATCCCATCCTGCTTTGTTGCATAAAATGAGAGCTGCACCATGCCAGCATTGTATCTGAAAGGGCAGATAACAGAAAAAAAATCATCATTTAATTTCATGCTAAGAAAATTATTGAAGGCTTTGCATTTGGAAACATGTTGGTGTAATTTACCTAAGGACTGATTCCTGCACCTTTGGCAACAACAGGATTTTTGGCATCAGTATAGAAGTATCAGCCCAGAAGACTGGGCTTAACAGTACTTCTGTTAAGCTTTAAACTCTGTGACAGTCAACATAGACTCTTAATTAGCCTCAAAAACCCCCTTGTTTCACTATTACCAATATAGCCAATTTTAGCCACTTTTCTTGCAAAATGCATGATAAATAAAACCAAAACCCAAACCAAGGTTCAAAACCCCCAGTCTTAGCATTTGTGAAGAATAGCCAGCACTGACTCTTTACCATACGCTCCTTCAGCCAGCCCGTAGGATCAGACAGAGGAGCAGTTAATTGCATCTGTATCCAGCAAAGCCCCCGTGTTACTACTACCTCTTCTAGCCCATGCGGAAGCGAAAGCTTCTGCAGGCTTTGGACTTCCTTCCACCAGTTCTGTTTTTCACAGTGAAACAAATTTAACAAATTTGAGAAAGGCACAGAAACGGAGATGAGTGAGCCGGAGGAATTGGTGAACCAGGGATAACTCCTTGGGTAAGGGGAGGGACGAAAGAGCTTGCGGCCATACGCGCCAAGGCTGAGGAGCAAAGCAGGATGGTGTGGTTCACTCGGGAGCAGAAGACTTCCATGTGAGAGCGAGAGCGGGTGCCAACCTGCAGCGAAAAAAGTCTGTTTGTGCAAGACAGCTGCATGCAGACAGACCACGCGTGCTGACGTGTCCCAGTGAAAGACAGCTGAAGAATGCGGTCAGGACTGGCAAGATTTTGTGACAAATTTGCGATTTAATTTTACATCTGATGCCCAAGACTTCAAATCTGTGTGTAGGGGGCATCTGCTGATTTTTTTTTAGGACGTCAAATGAAAAATAAATACTAAAGCTGTATGCTTTGACTCACTGATAATACCAATAAAACCCATAAAATGTTATGTTGTCCTCATATATTTGGCAGGCTCTGAAAATGATGGTTCAGGAGATGGATCGCCGATATTATCCACCGTTACAGTAACGCCTCCTCCTGCTATGCGTTCTTCGACGGCGGATGACCACGGGCCAGTATTTGTCACTGCAAGCACTACCGAAAGCAGCTTTGAAACAAAAAGTACTCCAAGTACTGAACTGAATGCCGGGAACAATCAGGACAGCCTAGAAGCAGCAGAACAATCTATCTTGATATACGTTGTCCCTGTCGTGCTGCTGGTCCTGCTGATTTTGCTGATCATATTTTTTGTAATACATCATAAAAGGAAAAAGTCTAAGCAAGGTAAATTTGTCTTCTCGTGCATCAGAAGGATGTGCTCGACATTAACAAAACGTTATTTGGAGGCCCAGGATGCCACATTTAGGATATACTTCTCTGGTTGTAGTTGCACGTTTGACAGATAGGAACGGCATCCAGCCTCGGCCAGCAGTATCTGGGCACGCACCTCTCCTTGGGCGGGAGCTAGTTCTGCTTCTTGGCACCTCCTGCTCACGCTGCACACCTACGGGAGCCGCGGCACCGAGCTCCGGCTCCTGGCAATGCCGGGAACGGCGTACGGATGTAACCGTGTGGCTGCAAATGCTTATTCTGTCCTTACGCTTAATAACTTCATGCAAGGAGAATTTAATGCTTGTATTGCCTATACTGCCCACAAGGTAAGGCTGCTCGGAGCTTCAGTAAAATAAGAACAAGCAAAACCATTTTAAGGGATCCTGTAGGGTGGTGGCAGCTATGAAGATATCACAGTAAATGATCTAGGAATCCCGTGGTCAGACTGCCTGGGTGCTGCGATAGGGAGAGCAGTGCTTCAGGAAGGTTCCTTGATCTGTTAGCAAAGAAGTGGGTAACTTGGAGTGTCAAGCCACTGAAAACAAACTGAGGTGTCGTATTAAAGCAACGCAGTTGGTAAGTGAAGTCCTGAAATGGTCATATCGGTGTCTCTACAGAACAAGAGTGCAGCCGTAAGCTCCTCAGCCTGCAGACACTGACATACATTCAACATAGATTTTAAGTCCATTTTTCAGGGCATTTTTGGGCTGCGCCTGCCTTATCACCCTCGTAGCAAACTCTGAATTCACAACCAGGCACCTAGTCGCCCACCTGTTTCTGGACGACCTGAAATGCAGGTACGGTCTTCAGAGGGATGGGAAATGTGGTGCCTCGCAGGAGCACAATCCTGGGATCTCTTGCCCTGGGATTTTGGGCATCCTCAAGGTGGGGGCAGACAGCTCTGTGGCCCTGGGGTGGCTCTGCAGTCAGGGAATGTGCTGGAACAACTGGGAGGTGTCAGCACCCATTGGCAACAATGAATTAAAAATAAGCTGATTTAAGGCAGTATACAATGTGAATCCTATATGTAGTTCTTTATTCTTTTTTGAGGGCTGAGGCTTTTCAGTCACTTGATTCCTGGAGGGGAAGTTATTTATCTGAATAATGGCTGTTAGGCTATTTTTTTCCCCCTCTTTACTTTGTCTTGGGGTTATAACTAGCTTTGGATCCCTTTTGACATCTGGCTAGTTCAGCTTCACGTGCCTAACTGAGATTTAATCTGCCATGCGAGTCCATCCCCCCCTTCTTCTCTCCATGAGCGGCTCCCAGAGTCTCCAGGCAGAGCCGGATTGCCTGCGTGTAGTGTGTAGTCTGCAGCAAAATGTCCCGACGCTTCCAGTAAACAATTTTTTTGCAGCAGTGATTCCTTTTCAGGATCCCGTTTCTCTCACGACACTGTTTTGCTCAGGGAAGCGTGCATCTGCCGTGTCCTGCCCACTGCGGCGCTAACAGTCGGTTTCCTCCCAGCACGGCTGAGCTAATAATGAGCTGCTTTTAGTGCGTTCAAGATTAAAAATAATGGGTTCCTCTGAAAATTACAAACAGGATGAGATGTTTTGTCTTTCATCTACCAGTTAACTATTATGCCTTTTGAAAACGCAACCTGTTTTACGTGACCCTATTCAAGGCTTGCCCTGTATATACAAAGAGCAGAACTATGAACACCAACTTTTTTCTTTTCCAGATGAGCTGGGAAGTGAAAATGTGAAAAGGTAAAGTTCATGAACATCACTCTCTTTTTTTTTTTATTCTTTTACTCTCACAGGATATTACGATTTTTGGCCCCTTCACTGCCCGTTTTAATTTAACCGTACACTAAACACCATTACCTTTTGCCATCAATTGCTTCAGTTAACCATCTCTAGAGGTGGCTAAAGTGTGACTTCAGTATCTAGCTGAGGGTCTAAGACTAGAGCAGGAGAACAGAGTTACGGTGGCCGAGGCGAGCGCTGCCCGACAGGCACCCACCGCCCGCAGCCGCCCCTACGCCTGCTCTGGGCACCCCCGCCTCCGCCAGCCACAAGGCGCCACAGCACGTACAAGGTGCCCCACGAGCAAAGGGGATCGGTTCCCAGGCTCATCACAGGCTTTTGCTATTCAGAATAAGCTCTGTGTCTCGCTCCCCTGTTTTTCAAGTTTGTCTTCCCGCTCTGAGGTGAGGCGGCAAGGCTCGCCCAGCTGCCGGGGAAGCAATGCCTTAGCTGCTGGGAAAACAAGCCAAAAGCTGCGTGGCTCTTATCAGAGTGGTAATTTTTATCGTTACCTTTTATTGAGCTCCATTTTGCTGATCAGTGCTGAAAGTTATTAAATTGGCTTCACGGGGAAAAGAAGGGGGTTTTGCTAAAAATATTGTTTTCTACCATGTGACTCCAGGAACGATCAGCAAAGGGAAGCTAAACGGAGGCATTTAATAAAATGCAGAGTTACTCTACTCATGACCTTTCCTTTTGAAGACGCTGTCGATGTCAGTCACAGCTAGGACGAAACTTCAGGCCCTCCGCTTTTACCACTGGAGCAACGGGACTTTTGCCATGTGTTCCAGCAGGGCAGAGACAAACTATTTTATTTTTCAGTTTTCTATTTACAGTAGGGACAGTTCTCGAATAGCTGCAGTGGCCCTGGGCTCCGGCATACCCCAGCCTGAGTCCCTCTGCACGTGATGTCCCAGCCAGCCCCACCTCTGCCCAGGACCGGCATCTCGCCGCCGCTCCTTCGCATCCGCATGCAGCCGTTTCGTTCACACCCATCGGGCTGACATCTTCTCAGATTATTAGGCTAGGATGGCTTTCTAGAGTTTATACATGTGTCTAGAATTATGAAAGACTCATACAAAATTACTACATTGTAAGTTGTTTGAATTAAGCATTTTGTGTAATGCCTTTTTTTTCCCTCCCTCCTCTCAAGTCCTATTTTTGAAGAAGACACACCCTCTGTTATGGAGATAGAAATGGAAGAGCTTGATAAATGGATGAACAGCATGAACAAAAATGGTACACGGTAACCCCTCTACTCCATCATCCCTCTCTTTCTAGCTGACGTAGATCCCATGCATAGAAAATCAACGTAAGGCATTTTGTATGAGTGTCACTGCTTTTCCTACAACATTTTTAGATGTGTTCTTGACTCCCTGCTACTAAAAAAGCAGCACAAATGTCAGGGGTAGAATTGTTCAGAGGAGTATTTTAGTTTGTGTGGGAGCTTATTTTTAACATATGATGGAATATCATAAATGTTTTGAGTTTCCAGTAGATACTTCTATTAAACACATGTATAGCTGTGAACGGTATTTATATTTTTAAATACACATTTTCAATGCTAAATACTAGTTTCTCTGAAGCATCCAGTCCTTTTACTCTTCAGAGTTTCTACAGTTCTGCTCTCCACATTGTGCTGTTGTAGAAGAAACACGCATTTACTCATAGGTCAGACCACTGTTTACTTAAAATTGCTGCTAGGATCCCACGAATACATCCCTCCCCTCTCTGAGTCCTTTCCCTCGGTTGCCATCTCTACCGCATGAAACACCAGCTGCTCTTTGCTGCCAGCGCCGTTCACCATCTACATCCAGTCTATCAGCCCATGGAGCAATTAGTACCTGCGGTAACCAGCAGCATCTTCAGCTCCTTCTTAGCTACTTCTAAGTATCTTGTATTTTTTCCCCCATTTTCCTCCCAACTGAAATCCTGAAATCTCCCCGTCAAAATGTCTAAGGGCGCTGCATCCTCCTTCAAGGCTCTCCTCAAAAAACGCAGGTCTTCGGTAAAGCATGAATTAACCGAGGCCTGATTTTGAACTGCTAGCAGCTTTTCACTGGCTGGGAAATACTGAAACCCTGGTATTTTTTTCATTCCTAGTCTCTTGCCTTATGTCCAAATGGCTCATTTGCCTGCCCTCCTAGGGATGCTTTGTTTTTCAGGACATAAAACTCTTTGGAGCATTTCTTTGCGTTAGCACAGTGCTCCACACGATGGAGTTTTGACCTTCGCGGTCCGTAAGCTCTAGCAGAAAACATGTGCTAAGCAGCAGTAGTGAAATAGAGACATTAAGTGTATTACACGGGGAAATAGTGCTGTAAAATATTTTTTTTTAAATTCTGTGGACAGAAGGGAGCAAATAGTTTACAGATGGGGTTTTTTTGGTTAGTGTTCCCTAAACCCCAGCCCCAAATTCCCAGCTGGACTACAAAGCACAGGTGCAACTATAACCAGCGGAAGATTAACAAATAGTCCTCCCCAGGGCAGTTTATGGGAAACAGTCCTCAAAAGTAGTTCATTTGTATAGATGTACATAAACAACTGAAATATATATAATAAAGAAATGACAGCAACACCTATCAAAGGTAAGGAGGATTTAAAACACGTAACATTTACGCAATGTGGACCATGCTGATTTTACAGATAAAAGGGTGCAGAATAACATCTGCAGTTTTACATTCTAGAGAGACTGCACCGGAAAAGTTGATGTAATTTTGAAATAAATGGAGAATAACTGCCAAGAGTAACTATAGTTTTGTTTCTTATCCTTTTTTAGCTGACTGTGAATGTTTGCCTACTGTAAGAGAAGAAGAGAAAGAGTCAATTGCCAACCCAAGGTACTTTTAATTTATTACACTATTTGAAGAAACATGGTCAATGTCATCCCAAAATAATCTCATTTTTCTAATATAGAATTATAGAGTGATTCTTTGGTCTATTTAAGTTCTAAAGGTTTTATATATAGAGACTTTGATTTCAACTCAAACAAATGGTTTGACACTCTTTTATTTCTAAACTGGTTTCTGCCTATAAATTGCATTCCTAAATAATCTTGTGAACCTGCACAAGACAGACAACCGGATGGCACAGGCAGAGTTTCACTTGCTGATGAAACTTTAATCACAGTTTCCCAAAGTGTTAATACAAGCATTCAGCATAGCTTCCTTGGCAGCCCTCACCGGTGCGGACACCCAGCTCCCCTCTGCCAAAAGGTGCCTATAGGTCCCTGAGAACCACTGCCAGATGTTTTGGCTGGAGCCGTGACCTGCCGGGCAGGGGCTTGTCTGGCCCCAAGAGAAACCCAAAGGATCTTCCCAGCGCCCCGTGCAGCGCTGGCACTAGCTCATGGTCCAAGCAGAGAGCCCAGAGGGATGCAAAACCGCAATCCTGACAGCTTGTAAACTTAAAAACTTTCTGGCTGGTTTCCTCAGGATTTTGGCCAGAACCCCTAAGCCCCTCCCAAACTCCCATTTTCCCGAATTAAAAATTTTGGTTCCGGCTGGAAGCAAGGGGATGTACATCGCCCTTGCTTGCACACTTGCATTGCAGCTGCATTTTGGGGAGTGGGCAAAGCAGCTCCTCTGTGCCAGGTTACAATAACAAGCAATTAAACCATCCTGTGTGCCAAGAAAACCCCTGGTGCAGTTGAAGCAGCGGACACAAGCAGGCAAGGCAGGGAGCAGGGAGGGGTGGCAGGAGGAGGACCTAGGTCTTCCCCTTCCCATGGCACCAGATAACTCAGCTCAACATCCCTCTGTGACAGAGCTGCACCTCCCACTGTAGATCGTCATAATATCCCGGTCCCCCTCTTTTCTGAGTTTCCTTGCTCAGGAGTGAAATAGCAGTGATGTTAAATCACCACTGCTAGAGAGTTTGCAACTCAGTTGCTCCAAAGCTGCAGTTTCAGGGTAGCTTTTGGATAGCGCTGCTCTACTGCAGCTATTTGCATTTAAAAGGTTTCTGCTTACGCCTATCACAAGAGAAAGCATTGTTGTTGCATTGTGGGTTTTTTGGGTTTGGGTTTGTTTTGTTTTGTTTTTGCTTTTTTTGTGGTTGGGGGTTTTTTCTTTTGTTTTGTTTTGGGTTTTTTTTTTTTTTAAAAAAAAAAAAAAAAGGACTTGGAGCCTAGCTTCCAGATGCAAGCAAGCACAATAATTTTACCCTGAGCAGCTGGAAAAGATACTGGATTTGCTAGCCATCTGGGTCTTTCCTTCCAGCCTCTAAATGATAACTCAGAAGGGGAAAATTGTTAAGGAGAGGCAGCTGCACAGTGGTTCTCTAAAAGCAGATTTGCTGAGCATACCACTGACTATAGTAGGGAGTATAGGACAAAGTGTGCTTGAGCCATATGCTAACACCAGCAGAAGTTGTCATACTATAAAGGGCTTTTTAGGCACAATGACACCCTGAGCATTAAGTTTACTCTCCAGAACTAAAACAGTTCAGTTTCAGAAAAAAATTATCCTGACTTACCAGCTTGAGCTGACATTTTAAATACTGACCTTGCTAAAGTGCTTTTGTACTGGATTTGCATTAACCCCATCAGAAGGTGGGGTTTTCTCTCCTGACTGGCAAAAAGTATCTTTGGGCTACACCCTACCTCAAGTTCCCCACCTGTAAAATAGAGAGATTGTCACTTCAAAGCACTATAGTGAGGCTTAAGCCTGGATGCAAAAAAGCAGCCCTGTTCAGGTAAGTATGCTTCAGTCAGAGTGAAGGTAAACACATTATTTAAGCATATTTTCTTATGACTGGTATCTTAGGATCAGACTGTAGAGAAATTTATGCCTCTAAATTGCATGAAGGCAAACAAATGCAAATAAAAAGAGATTTATCTCCAAAACATTCAGAGCTGCTCAAAGGATATTAGTTGAATACAAAGTGCAAGATTATTAGGTTCAATTTCAGATTCTGAAAGACTGCTTTGTTTGGGCAAATTTGTTCTCAAATTATGGTAATTCCTTTTTTAGATTTTATTGAGGATATTTCAATATAGGAAACATCTCAAGGCCTCACTGAACACAGCTGGCCGAGTGTTGTTTTCCTGCTTCATAAAGATACCAGGGGGAGTTCATCAAGACCCAAATGTTTTGAACTATGAATTGATTTTGATATCATTTTGAAAACATCCAAGACTAAATGTTTCAATAATGACATTTTGACATTTTCAGAAAGAAAGTTGTACCAAAACTACTTTCCAGAGTAAGTGACTTTTTAATATAAAATTTTAAAAATGTTTAAAGAACAGAACCCTGTGGTGGTGAAATATTTTTAAGTTAAGTGTTCCCCTTAACTCAAAACTACTTTTTCAAATTTCATTTTACATGAAATTTTGAAATGTGCTTCATTTCAAAATGAAAAGGTAGCTGAAGTGGTGGGATTTCCTGGTAAACAAAAAAAATTGGTTCCTGTTTATTTCTGCAATTGAACCTTATCAGACCAAAGTTTGCTGCTTTTCCTGACCAAACTCTTAGCTGAATAAATAATGTCAGAAAGAACTATGTACAGATAAATAGATGTTTTCAGCAGCTCTTTTGAGCAAAAAAAGTGAAAGACCATAAAGTAAAACAAAACAAAGCTATTATTATGGCAAAAATTTGTACGCATGAGCATCAAAGCTGCAGATGTGTACACAAGAGGCAAGACATGACAGGCCGGGCCCCTTTGTAGGTGGAGGTCACCTGCCTTGCATGTAAGCCAAGTTAAAAATACATATGTGTAAATAAGTTTTTTTTTTAATATATGTATTTAAAATAAAATATCTTGCCTTTGAATCCTAGTGCTAAAATCCTGATTGTGCCTGAGCAGAGAACCACGAAATCTCCCCAGCCTGGCTGGGGCCGGTGTTCCCGTCCCCTGCATGCAGGAGGGAGCGGGCAGGCGAGGGCTGATGCTCCTGTGGTGCACAAGCGGGTGCAAGACCCATCTCTTCTCCTGGGACCTTTTCTCCCCCGGCAAAACAGCCCATCCCCTTCACAGCATGGGTCTTTGTAGGCTGCCGAGTACGATGAAGCGATCCCTCCCCGCCCCGCTTTATCACAGCTCCCGAGGGGGGTTTGGTTTTCCTTGGGGGCTGCTGGGCAACCTCCTAGTCTTTCTGTCTGAAGAAGGGTGACTCTTTCTTGTGGAGGGACGTTCTGGGTGGGGAGTAAGTCGGTACAGAATGAAATACTCCTTTCCCAGGCTGTGTCTCAGTTTGGCAAGGTACTTAAAAAAACATGAGAAATATTAAGATTATGAGTAGCCCTTTTAATTTCGGAGGTGGTTTAAACCCCTGCTGTTAATGCTGATTGAAACCTAACCAGCCAATAAAAAAAAGTCACATTTTTAATGTTGGCATGAACCAAACATTATTAAGAAAGTGCTAGGGAGCAAGCTAGCTAGGCAGAAACCAGCAGGACAAAGAAAATTCACCTGATACGAGGCCAGATTTAATAAAAAATTCCATCTGTAAAAAATTATCCTCATCTGTGGAAAGAGGGCAATTTGATTGCTCAGTCCTCGCCTGGGAGCAGGAGAAAGGGTGCACTGGGTAGCCACTAACCAGCAGAGAAATCGGACCCGCCCTTGCTGCCAGTCTAGCACCACAGATGGGGTCATTTCATGCATTGCATGGCTGGCACATTTGTTTTCTGATAACACCTTCTCACAGACTCCAGAGAGACTCTTGCATATTATTGCCTGCTGAGACAACTAACCCAACAGCGTGACACTGGTCACACTGGTGTGTTTTTTTCTTTTCCATGTATGCGCAGCGATGGTGAATCATGAAGTCAGAACAGCAAAGAACTGGTTAAAGGGAAGCAGCGCACAAGCTAACGATCCCCCAGATATTGGATGAACTGGATTTAAATATAATTCATCTCAAAAGGCCAGAGAAGCAAATGCTTTTGTTGTGTCCTGCTACAGACAGTCTTCAGAAAGGAAACATCACCAAGGGGAAGAAAAAAAGAAAAGACAAAAAAGGGAGAGCACTATAGTAAGATTAGGGGCTGATTTAAATTCCTTCTGCAATGAGATTCATCACAAATCAAGAGAAGCCTCTTCTCTGCTCCTCCTCCCCAAAGTTCTCAAAATAGCCCATGTTTCTGTCTAGTTCTTCAGTTTTGTATCGTGCAGAACTACTTCTGTTCCAAGTTTGGTGGGTTTCTTCGTATTTTTTTGTGAGCTTTTTTTTCCATATAAACAGCATCCACAATTCTGGACTACCCTGGTTTGGTGGATGTGAAGCTCATGCTTACGCAAGGTGTGTTTTTCAATTTGCTTTTTGGTAACAGTGCACTGATTTGCACAGGACCTTCTGCTGGGGAGGTGCCAGACTAGGACTGACAGACCAGCTCTGAGGACAGACAGAGCAGCTGAAAAGCCTCTCAAACAATTTGATGGAAGCAACTGAAGCCCAGCAAGGGCATGGTCTTTGTAGCATGCTTTTTGGTTTTCAAATTAAAGGCATTGTACAAGTGAAAAAATATTATTTTGAGATTGCCATTCAGTTCATTATCTGCACAGATTAGTACCCTGGGGTAGCTCTTGCCCTTTAACCCTCCTCCCTGCCCAGTGCTGTACTCTAAGAACCACCTACTTGAGGAATATTCAACTTGAAAACATTTTGGGGCTTTTTGTTTGTTTTGGGGGGTTTTTTTTGTTTGTTTAAATAAAAGAGGTTGAAAAATTGAACAATTCAGTACTAACACCAAACACAAGTTTAGATAAGTATGTGTTATGCATAACTACTTGGTCAACGTTTTCAGATGCAATAAGATTTCTGCTGCTTCTGTTTTTGAATATTGAGCTTGGAATATCTGAAAGACATTCTAGATGTGCCTGGTCACCTGTAATTACACTGGAAAAAAAAAAAAAACAGACTCCTGAGATACCTCAAGGTGGGAATATAAATACTGTAATTGCATCCATTGATTTTAGGTGGCATGCCTCTTATGGATGTAGTTTAAATATGTAACACACATGAAAGTGGATCCTTGTCTGGGCAAAGCTTCCCCCGCCTTATTTAAAATATTAAATTCACATCCTATTATATCTTATATCCTACCTTATCATAACCTACCTATCCTCATCTTCTATTTAAATATATAATTTCTTCCCACTCAATACATGTTTAATATCATCAGTTTTGTTTTGCCTGCAAATATTTCACTAATATGTCATCATGCATAGCTTGGTTAGAGAGAGCAAATGCCCCAAGCCTCTGGGACAACAGCTAACTGTCACTAACAGCTGACAAATACAGAGGAAGGTTCTGTATTACTCACAAAGCTGAAGATGTGTTAAAGTATAAAAGGAAAATATTGTTTACAGCTAACCATATTCATTCATTACTGAATATGACTTGACTATAATTTCCTCAGAGAGTAAAAGATTTCTTCATTTTTCCAAAACAATTTATTGCAAATATTGGATTTAATATATGAATGATAGTAAATTAGTTTTCCCTGCTTGGATGATTTTTAGCTTTGAAAAAAGTGTTTTAAGTTCATCTTTCACAACTTTCTTTTTTTAGCATTTCCACAAGTTCCCGACAGTAAACTCATTCTCTAGAATACTGATTTAAAATGATGCAATCACAACAGGAAAAAAGTGAAAGACTGAAATATTGAAAATTTTAAAAATTGGAAATGGATATTTTCCGGTAGCAGCTTTGTTAGCAACTTCTTTCCAACAAAGAAAGAGGTTATGCTCCGACTTCCTACAGTTTGCAAAGCAGTAACCTGAAGATGCCCCAAAAAAAGAGAACATTTTCTTTAACAGTATAAAAAGATATATTTTGAGACCATTACCAGCTGTGGGGTTGGAGGGCAGTCCGCAGTGACCCAGCAGTTTGCAATGTCAGTGTCCAAGTGGTGACTCCTGCCCTACCTTGCTTCAGGCCATGCAGCTCCACATCCAGCAGCCACCGCCTTCTCCATGGAGAGAGTTGAAGCACAGCTGGGACAAGGAATTGGAGTCCTCGCCTTTTTCCAAACTATATTTTATTATTATTTTTTACTTTTTAAACTTACCCAGCCCCCCCCAAATGGCGTTATATAGCATAAGTCAGTTCTGACATGCTGATGATCCTTCACCCTGTCCTACCTACACATCTACAATAGCATAATGCAGTAACTCAGTCTCCCATGGCATTTGAGAAGAGGCTGTTATGCATGTGTTTTGTTGTTTGTTTGGGATTAATGTTAATCCCAGATGGTTCTTTTGTTAGATAAAATGCTGTACAGTTTCAAATAAGCATCTCACAGAGATTTAGTTTCACTTAAAAAAAAAAGATTTAAGTTTAGCTTGAGGGAATGCATATTCTGTAAACTCACATTAGTAAGCATTAATTCTTATTCCAGAGTTCACTATTAATCAACTTCTGCATCAAGCTCTAAAATCAATTTTGCCCAGAACTAGTGTCTAGGTGAGAGCTTTGTAATTATCCAGGTTATGCCATTTACCATCTCCAAAATCTGGCATGCCAAGAAATTTCTTTTCCTCTTCTGGAACTTTCTAAGCATTGCAAAATACAAAAAAATGGTTTGGACACTTCCTTGGCCAATTTTGGATACAAATTATCTGGATCTACTGCTTTTTAAAAATACAAGTCTCATAGTTGCTGAGTTACTATTGAAAAAGATAGCATTTCATCAAATCTTATCCTCCAGATAAGACCACTTATCAAATAATTTGCATTTCAGTATAGTTATGGATCTTTCTAATAGATTCCCTTAGTTCTAGACAAATATGATTTTTAGTATTTCTATTTTCCCTAAACATTTTTAGATCATTGTTATTCTTCCTCTCCAAACAGAAATGCTAGTCTTAAACTATAGAGGGGGATCACTTATTCATCTGATACCTCACCCCAGCCCTGCACTGCCCCATTTCACCCCGCTGGTCTTCTCCTTTGATTTTCATTTTTACCTTGACTTCTGCATTTGCCACGGCCACCGCCCAGCGTCCACTCACTCAGGTTCCAGCCGAGTCTTCCTGTGGACCCTGGGTGCGTGGGCACAGCTCCAGCGTGGTCGCTGCCTTGGCTCCTCTCCTCCCTCACCCCATTTGGTATTTGTCCTCTCCTGCCTACTTGTGTGCCCCCGCATTCTTGTTTGTTTTACACTTGTCATCAGTTCCTGGTCATTTCCTTTTACACACAGTTTATCTCAATATTTTAATCTTGTAGGTGGATTGAATTACACTCCTGTATTAGTACAGCCAAAACGTTGTAATATTCCAGTTTACAAGTATTACCTTTACACCTTCTGTTAATGCACCTTAATTTGCCCTAAATGATGCATACAGTCAGGTCCTCTAACCCACAAAACAAAGAGCAGGACAACCAGAGAGCAGATAAGATACTAGCAGATTTTTTTAAATAATTTTAGTATTGCCATACACTACACAGTATTTATGCCTCTGCTGTAATATCCTCATATCAGCCTGATCTGAGCTGACCCACCTCACCATCATCTTGCAACATCTACCACCAACTGATAACTCAAGTTATTATCCCTCAGTAGAAATAGAGAAAAAGCATACAAATAGAAAGTCACTTGCACTACGTATTATTCTAAAATGTTTAGCAAATGTGATGATCCCTAAGGAACTGTTACCTCTTCTTCCATTTTCTTCAAGTATTTCAGTAGTCATCCAGCACTGCTCAAGACAATTTGACATTTAATTTATGGTGTGAGCACTTTTTGTCCTACCGAAGGCAGAAAAGCCAAAGGAGGAATTGTTTGAGAAATATGTGGATAAAAAGAAGGGTAATTAAGAAGCAGCATCTCTCCTACATATTCTAAAAATCAGTATCTTAACAGATAATTTTTCAACAAAATAGAAAACTCCATAAAGTTACAAACATAAGGTTACTGGCATTACCAGCAGTTAATTAATACCATAATAGTCATGCACTCATCAAGCACATAACCCTTACATTAACCTCGGCAAAGACAAATGTTGGTTTTAGTTTCTAGGTAGTCGTAAGTCATGGATCCATAGATAACTATTGATCTATGAAATAAAAAAAGTAAATTGTTTTGCAATACTAAGTCTGATGGAAGACTATTAAAAAAAACATGTTTACTTTCTGTATATGGAATTGCTGATGTGCAATTGTTTTATCAAAGAGCTGTTTCAAGTAATTTTGTAATTTAAATATTTCAAAGTCATAATATTGCTCAGCTTATATGAGAGTTTGAGATTTTAAAGACCCCTTTCTAATAAAGGTTTATAGCAAGTTTTGGTGTTTATGGGTTCTCTTTTTCCTATAGTCCTGCTAATCCATTCAAGTCAATGGGTGCTAATTATTTGTTGTGATGTCAAGATTACTCAGGCCTTAGAAGATGTTATCAACATACCACATGTATCTTCGTACGTTACTCTCATCAACTAGCTAAAATTTAGGCAAAGCAGCCTAAAAGCTAGTGTGCTAGCCTTTCCAAATCACAGAAGCGCTTTGAAATTAATTTTACCTAAGCAAAAAAAAGCTGCTTTATATTTCATTATATTTTTGTTTGGATATTCCGAATTGTCTTTATCAATAGTCAAATTCTGGCTACAGTGAAATTGGTGAACACCCCCATGATTTCTCCTCGGGTGACTGTAGCCATCTTTCTTTAATGCTCGATCACTTCTGAGGTTATTCCAGTTAAGCACCAAAATGGGAGTCTCCAAATTGATAAAGCTGCTAAAATAATTTTCAGTGGATATAAGGGAAAAGGTGGGGGAGATGGGGGGGGAAGAGAGAGAGGTATTTCCAGATAGAGATTTAGAAAAGATTAATAAAGCAGAGCATTGCTTTCATCCATGTTTGCAACAGACAGTTTCATTAGAGGGGAGCAGAATGGCCCGCAGGGATCCAGAAAGCTCAAGTCAGTCTTGATTCCATGTAATGCTTTTAATGCTCAACCAACCTCAATATGAGAGCATCGTAGCAATGACCAGGCAGAAACTAGTTCTCTCCCTCTCTCTCTCGCTTAAACATCACAACAGTAAGAAACTTGTCTTCGGTACAAGTACAGACTCTTAAAATCTGTATTTTGGGGCAGCACTTGTCTAGTTCTCTAGGGAGGTGCAGAAGAGGACACGACTACAGAGCCCCAGGATCTATTTTGACTCCTTAGGGAGTAACGCAGAGTTACGCCCCCATCCCCAGGTGCTCACTCACGCCCTGCTCTGCCCCATCGGCACCGCCGTGCCTCTCCGCCCCACGGACCAGGAGCTCCTCCAAGGTGCACTAAAGGGAGGCTGGAAGGGGTGCTGGGGCAGCTGGTTTGGCAAGGGGAGACAAGATGAGGGATGGGCAAAGGACAAATCCTGCACCAATATTTTTATGAACGTACACAGAAATGCATCCCAAGCACTAACTCCATGCTTAGGTTTTAAGAAGGCTTAAGTCATGCTTTATGCGACTATTGGTGAAAAGAAAATAGTAGTGGCATGGTCTGACATGACAGTGAAGGGCAACACCACCTGCTCTCCTGCAGGCTGCTGTGCCCTTCCAGCGCCTGGTTGCTTCAGGTCTGGTTTTATGCTGGATCAGTTCCCTGGCCTGATTTTGGGTAGGACCCCCCTGATGAGGGCTGGGAGTGCTTCCCTGCTACCACACAGCCCTCCAAGCACACAAGCAGATATTGCAGAGGGATGTGTAGGGGGGACAGGCAGCATCGTCATCCCCCTCCACAATGCAAAACAGCTCAGGGTCAGTTGGTTCACACAATCATGTAAGTGGTCACAGACACAGGGTATTTTATATGTATGTTAGTGCTATTGTTATCATCTGCTCTACGGGAAATCATCTTTCTCTGCTAACAAGGGCTAAAAGCATACTTGAAATAACACACGCAAGAAGAAAGGCTATAAACACAGCATGGCTCTGGGAGCAAACTGCACCTCATTTCCACACCCAGGCCCCCAAGCAGCGGCAACGCGCTGGTATGAGAGCCACAATCGCACCAACACACTCACAACTTGGGGATTATTTAAGCAGTGCATAATTACAGACCTATTTGCACTCTCCTACAGGTGTGTATTTGTATATTAATTTGCTTTTTTTAATTACCAGATTTTCAATGGTTATTTTTATACCAGCAATGCATAACTGTAGTTTGAGAGTTGTCAGATTGGTTCTGGCAACTCGAGAAATAAAAATTGCTAATTTGGGCACCTGAAAGACACAGGAAGCCGTTTGATACATGCTAAGAGGATTTTGGCACAAAGATAAGGTTTCTTTCCTTCCCCAATTATTTTGAAGAGATTAGATGTGCTATAACTTTCAAATAGAAGGGGAACATAATACATCTAGCTCTTATTCAGCTATTTAAAAAAAAAGGTATCTCAATAGAAGGATCGGGACATCTTTTGACTAGCTGCTCTTTCATGAAAAAGGATGATGTTCCTCAAAACCAAACACTTCTAAATGTAGATATTTCAGTGGTTTTTAGCTTCTGCAAAAACTTTAAAAATTACTGAAAAGGGACTTCTCAACATATTTTGGAAGAAAGTTTTGAAACAAAAGTATTTTTCTATATAGAATACTAACATCAAGTCCAGAGTGGAGTGAAACATATTGTTCAATTAACTTTCCTCCTTGCTCCCAATCAACTCAAATTTTATTTATTCTTACTTCAATTCACAGGAGAAGCTAACATTTGAGACTTACGCTCTTTAAAATAGAGGAAAGAAAGCCTACCACAAAAATACCCACCCGGATATTACTGCTAAAAATACCAACACAGAAACCTAAAATCAAGTCTGAGTTTGAACTTACATATTTAATTTTGGGAAGCAATACCTAGTGAAGATGCATACACTACTGTCAGCACCAGGAAGGCAGTATTATCTCAATTTTTGTTTTCTTCACAAGCTGAAGAGATCTATACACTTGTATAATACACTTGTATAATGCACTCACACACACAGAGTAGAATTTGAAGACTTGCCTTATAATCTGATGTTTACTAGATTTGACAGGTTTCATAAATATACTTGGGATTTCCTTATTGTAGTGAGGCTTCTGTTCTATTTTACAACCTGAAATAAAGAGCAAGTGGCATATGTTATGCTGCTGTCATTGGGATTTGTATGACAAGGCATCAAAACTAGCAGGTTTCCCCAACAGAAGAAGCAGTTTTGTTAATTCCTTATTCAAGTAATTCTAGCAGATTCAGGCCCTCCCCCCCTTTTTTTTTTTAAATAAACAGTCGTTTAGTTTTATTGGCTTTCTACTCTCAGGGATGCTAGCTGGGCTTTTTGTGGAAAAAATTTGTTTCTTTTACAACAGGCTCAAATAATACCTGGAAAAAATCTTTAGTCTCTCCAACCTCTGTAGCAAATGCATTCAGGCAGTAGATGTAATGGTGGCAATAATAGCAAAAATTTATCTTCCTCAGACCTCTGAGGTTACCATTCACCACAGATTAGCTGTAACTTATTATTCAGTTTACTGCAGTCAGATTGTAGCGATCAAGAATAAGCATATACCCTTTCTGGATTAAACTACCTACACTTGTTCTACTTCACATTTTTCCTGCAGAATACTGCAAGCAGCACTCGCTGCAGGGAAATGTCCAGTAAACTATTAGAAATGAGTGAATTATGCACAGGATGGAATAATATTCTCAAAAAGCCCTTGTTCAGATTTCCTGAATATATAGCTATATCTCTCTCTACATTTGGGCATGGTATTACAGTGAACCAAAGCGTCTTCTTTTCAGGGAGTGGCTGGAGGCTTGCTGTGTAGCCCCCCAGCTATCAGTGAAGGAGCATTTTGGGTTCCAGTGACGCTGCTGGGGACTCTCCCAGCCATACCTTGGCTTAGGGCACCCGCTTTGCACTGCCTCAGACGCATCCAGCTCTGGTTCAAAATGGTACTCTGACTGCCACCCCCAGGAGGGAATCCCGAGCTGCAGCTGCAGAAGTGCTTTTACTGCAGTGCACATTCCGCATGGAACTGTGATTCATGGGACTGAAAGAAGGAGCCAGGGTTTGGGGGGAGTTAGTCTGCAGCATGGGGACAGGAGGGGGAAATACTCTTTCCCCAGGCCGGGCTTGGCTGCCTCGCTCCCCGGGGTTTGGCCCAGGTTGGTTACAAGCCAATTGCTCTCTCCCCAGCAAAGGGGTGCCCAACACTTTCCGGGGAGCACCACTGACCCTAGTTACCTGCCCATCACCCTGGGGGCTCGCTGCAGCTGTGAGATGGCTCACTGTGCTGGTGGGATCAGCTGTAAGGGTGATCACCCCAGGGGATGAAACTGGTCAGTGCCACAGCCAGAGGAAAACTCTTCCCATGGGAACATCGCGCAGCCCAAGCTTCTTCCACAGGAAGATGTGGCTTTGACTCCCACAGGACTCTAGAGCAGCGTGATCTTCAGCCAGACCTTTTCAGTCTTATTCGATACTAGTCATGCTGACCAGGCGAAACGATACAAGGAGACTCTTCCTGAAGCACTGAAAATTAAACTTAATCTGTATTTTGACAGTTTTCCCTCAAACTTAAACAGGACTTCTCTCAAGTAAGGACTGCAAGGTTGGCCCTGATTGTTTAACAGCAGCATTTACTTTCCCAAGTATCACATGGTTTTTAATCTTGAGGGTATTTTGTAGCAAAACAGGGGCAGTTTAAGAAAGCAAAAACACAATTATTTTTTTCCGCTAGAATAACTATAAGCATTTTCCTTGGGGAAAATAGATACTTCTTATCTGCTAGGCTGTATGGTGTTTGTACACAAAGTTAATGCAGAAGAAATCAGACAGCAAATTTCAGGAGCAGGTTGATTTAAGAAGTCTTGTTTCTTTCAGTCAATATATAGCCAGACCTGTCAAAAGGTTTAATGCTTTATTCACAAACAGCAAAAAGGGAAAATAGGACCCGTGGAGACAGTAAAGTGGAAATCTTTCTGAAGCTGGTTCATCCAGTGTTTGGATGACAATGCTATAGGGATATGTGCAAAAAGCATCGCTGTCTGTGGAGCGGTGACTGTCAGAATACACAGATAAAAGGGGTAACCAAGGAGAAATAATAGAGTAGATACATATAAAATAAGGAACCTATAACCCTAGAGGAAAAATAAGGATTTGTATAGCCATGCATTGGTTGGATTCACAGAAGAGTTGTATTTTTAGAAAAACATGTGAACAAAGAAATGCCTCTTTACTGTAATTTAAATACTTAAGGTTGAACACACTGCTAGCACTTAATTTAACCATAGATAATTCTTTTCAATTTTCAGCGTCATGAGCAGCTTTGTAGGAAAACTTAAAATTATTATAAGAGCAGAACTAGTCAACTCGTAAAAGACCATAATCTAAAAAGGACAGATCCTTGTTTTACCTCGCTTGAGCCAAACAGCTGAACTGAAAGCAAAAACCAAAAGGAGGCATGAATCGAAGTATTATCCTTGTGCATTCCAGGAGCACGGGAAGAGCTGAGGTCTGGGGGACGACTCGTAGGTCCAGGCAGGCAGCACAATAAACTGGCTCCTTTCTGTTCTATTTATTTTGCACATTTATTCTGTGAACACAAGATTAGTCACAGGAGACTCGAGTTAATACTATTATGGATATACATATTAGCATAAAATAACACCAGCCCCAAACTGCTCCCTCAGTTTTTGATCAAGTTTTATTTATTAATAATTAGGTTTAATGCTCCCACACACTAGACCTCAGAACTTGTTTACACCACTTCATGCCAAAGCTTCAAATGCATTAAAGGGGAAGTTCATTATTTTTGATTTATAATTATCTATGACAAGAAAGATCTTAAACAAGAGCAGAAGAGAGCAGGAAATGATCTACTCATCCTCTGTTTATGCAGCTACTACAAAGAGGCATGTGATGGTTTTGGCCTCAGTCCAGCTACCATTCATCTCTATAGGACTCTTTCTATGGCTCTCATAAGTATCACGAAGCCCTTTTTAATCTCAGGTGTAGACAGGCCATTGCTCTCAGTCTACAGAGATCCCAAGCTGCTGCCTTATGGATGATGAGCTATTAAGTGACAGAACAAAAATTGTTGATATATGGCATTATTGTTCTCCTGTAAGTAAATTTTCCTATAGCCTCAGTGATTCGCTTCCCTCCTGTCCCCATATCACCAACTATCAACTGGGAAAGTCAACTAAACTTGCGTAGTTCTGGGAAACATAGGCAAAAATACCAACCAGCCAAAACCTTGTTTAAAACCAGTAACACTTGACACTTTGGTTATGCCAGCTCTGAAGTCACACTGTTCCCCGATGCAACCCCTGTGCACCAAGCAGGAGTGCCCCGCGGCAGCCCCCCTTGTCCCGTCCTCACGACCAGGCAGGGCCGCTCCAAGGGCTCAGCAGCTTGGGGGGCTTTGGCAAGTGCCTCTACACCAAAGTCAGTCCCAGTCCCCCCCTCAGGCTCCATCCTTGCAGCGCTGCAGCAAATACAACTTGACAAGCAAGGCCTGGCAAGTTCCTCGTTACCCTTGTCTTACCTTGGACCCCAAATTTATGGGTTGGTTTGCTGTTTTCCTGCATGCAATTCTGTGCCATATTTATTTTCCCGATGTTTCTCTGCCTGCCTTCTTAACACAATCCTTGACTCTAGACAGACATGGCCTGCACCTTTTTGCTTAAAAAAAATCACTTCCTCCAGTGATTCTTCCAGCAATAACCCTTTAACCTCCTTCAGATTCATATGCAAATCCACATACACGGTTTTTACTTTGTCTTGCATATTCTTGCATTTGTGCATATAAAATGTTTTACACTTGAATGTAAAGCTGAAATGAAAAATAATAAAACAAATCAATTGCTTGCACCCTCCCATCCATTCTAAACTGCATTTATAGAATTAATACCATTACCACATAAGCATCTCAATCCTTGGCCCCCAACCCGGCTGCTTTACAAATACAATATGGAGTTCCTCCTGGCATAAATCTCCTGCCCTGTTTTTCTTCCCCCTTCACCTCACCCTGCAGCCCGGTTCTCCACACAGAAGCAGCACAGGGCTGCTGCGGGGAGCTTGGGCCGTCTCTGCTGGCAGCGGGGGATAACTGGGAGCAGGACTGAGTCTGTGCCAGGTTATACCGGGGCCTGGTTTTACTCCTCCTGGGTTTGAACTGGGGAGAAGCAGAAATATGGCTTAAAGCTATCTCTCACTCCACCCATACAAAGGATACTGCAACTGCTATCCAGCTGCAAATTCCGTTCTTTACTTTTTCTGAGGCAAAGGCAATTGAGGCACTACACACACCCCCTTCCCCAAGGCAGGCTCCCCTCCCATAGCTGCAGCACGGTGGTTCCCCAGCTACCACCCTGCCCTCCTGGGTAGCCGGGGCGGGCAGTCATGCAGCTTGCAGAGGAGAGCTACACACCTCTTCTAACCCAACCCAACAGCTTCAGCACCTGATCTGTCAGTGCCATGAATTACTGACAGGATTCACACTCAGCAGGGCTGCCAAGAGCAGCAGAGAGAGCATTTCGACTCTGCAGCATCAGCAGCATCCAAAAGACAGAGCCACTGGATGTCTATAAGCAGAGGGGGGTAGATGGTGATTTTTATACACAGATTGCACAAGCATGTTTAGGCCTGTATTCATCATTAGTTTTGAGATAAAGCCAACAGGGTTGTTATTCTTAACTGTTATTCCCAGTTAAATATATATGTTCTCAATTGCAAGATCATCCCTAAACCGACGTGCTTTAGGTAAAGGCAAGCGTGTCCACCTGTACTGTTGAAGGCAGTTAACCCAAGGGAAATACTGGGATAGGGAGGAGTGGGAAGCCAAGGCGGACTGAGTACACATCCAAAAGAAAGCATGCAAGAAAGACCCTGGTGTAATAGCCCAGGAGGACAGGCAGGGGAAGAGCAAGAGCCAAAGAATCCAACTGCTCTCTCATGAAATCTTTATTCCATAAAAAAGGCACTGAAATTAGATGACACATACACATCGTGATAGCTTCCTTTATATAGATGGATGCAGTTTCTAGTGACTGACAGAAAGAAAGCAACCAGAGCAGTTACTAATTTTATTGTGAAAGAAAACCAGAACACCACAGTGATGTCAAATTGTCCAATCTGAAAGTGACCAACAGAGAAAGAGAAAAGGGTTCTGATTACAGCACCTGCAAGAAGCTCTTCAGCCTCCTCCCTCCTGTAAACATTCTGTCAGCACTGGATGTGCCTACAGCTCTGAAGTGCTTTGTTTGGGTGCAATTAGAAGAGGTTTCCAGCGAGATGCCTTATGTTAAGTCTGTAATTCTCCAAGTACAAATCTGCCTCAGTGAAGAATGATTTATATATAAAAAAATAATACTATGTTTCAGATGTTATTTTGCCACGTGAAATTGTGGTTGAAATTGTAGCATTTTATTTGTCTCAACGCTGGAAGATTTTTACCATAGAGAATTCTTGAATCTATAGTCTATATTAAAAGATTCAATGGATGAAAGCTGGAGCTAGACAAATGCAAAGCAGAAATAAGAAACATTTCTAAAAAAGGATAACTAACCTAGGACCAGAGTGCATTTATTATTCTAAGAGTTCTGAAGAAATCTCACTTTCCCTCCATGGCATGGGAACTCTGAACTACCATCAGCAGTTGGCTGAAATAGAGACATTTGTTGGCTGAGACAAATAGTTAGAAGAGTTTCTAACATCCCTAAGGTCCTGCAGTTATGAAGATGCCTCCTGTGCACCGTCTTCAACACACTTGGAAAAGAACCTGTTTTTTGAGGACACATAGGTATGGCTGGAGGATATCAGCACAGGTGAAAATCCAAGATCTGGGAGTTATAGGCCAAGCTCATCCCTTGTCTTCCACTTATCTTTAGACTACCTAGAAGTCAATAGATTAAGAGGATTTGAATTGTGAACCAGTTTTTTTTTCTGAATCAGACTTGTGATCCCTCAGCACACATCACTCTGGAATAAAGTTCCCAATGAGCCTCTTTGCAGAGGCACCCCCCACCACCAAGCTGCCCCCCAGCCACCTGGTGGGTCATACTCTGGCACATTCCTCCCTGCAGCTCCTTCTCACAAACCCACACCACAGCAAGCTCCCACTGCACTTCTTACATGCCCGTTGGGAATAAGTGTTGTAAAGGGTTTTATCTAGTTCCTAGCTGTGCAAAAGCGAGTTTCATCTTTGCTTCTCTGGCCACAGACACCTGCCAAAACATGAACCTAAACATTTCCAGCGTTTGCTGCCTTCAACCTCCTTCCTACACAGGCAGGAGAAACTGCCCAAATTTGAACCCATACCCTGTTGCTTGCCAGCATGTCTAACTGAACCATCACATTGCCGTTAGACATTCCAGCTGTGCTATTCATTTACTGCCACTGTGTTACTTTACAAAAAACTCTGCAGAGATCAGTTTGAAGTCTTTCTTGGTTTTTTACATTATTGACATTCCTTCCAGTTATTTCTTAACCTTCAGCAGTTCTGGGTTTTTTGGTAGCCTACTGCATGTGGTTGCTCCTCAGTTACCATGACACCCACTAACGTACAGAAGACTAGAGCCTAAAAACAGAAAACAGCCGAGTCACATGAGAAGATGGACAAATTGTCAAGCAGATAAGGCTAAAAAGCACACAGAGGCTCCTCGGTGGATGTAAATCAGTGTAGCGCCATTGAAGTCAGAATTATAAATCTCTCCCTCTGACTCAGTAAATACCTTCAGGAATCAGAGAGCCGTACCTGCAATTTGCAGTGCTGGAACAAATGTTTTGCTACAGATACCTTTTCGCCAATATATAACTATTTCAGGCTACATGATCCAGCGCACAATTGATTCTAGGTATACCTTTAAGATTCTTCTTCTTTTTCCCCCTTCTTTTGCTGCTCTAAACGTATTTAAATACTTCAAAATACCCAATTTCAAGCAATACCAGGCAGCTAGAAATATTTAGTAGCAACAATGAATAGTAAGAATATGATGCACTCACTGTTTGTCACGTTACAAGTCTGCCCATCACTCTGAAGCACCAGCGACCTAGCCAACAGGACAATTGTTGCCTGATGTCTTCTCTTTTTGGTTCCCCTTTGGTCACATTATCGGCTGTGTAACTCACAAAGGGGCCCCTGAACAACAGTCCAGAAAACCCCCATGCTAAGCCAGGAGCTGCTGAGAGCAGACCAACAGAAGCACTTAGCATAGGGACATGTCTAAGTTCCTATCTGGCTCTTCATTAGACTAACACAAAAGCAGGCCAACTGAAAACAGCTTCAAGAACACAGGAAAAAAAGAGACTTCATAGAAAACATCTGTCTTCAGCATTCACATGTAATGGCTACTTTCTAATCCAACATACCATTTATTAAGAGCAATCTCCAAGGCATCTGTTGTTTTCCTGGCACCACACAAGAACAAAACACCTAACTCACAGTTCTGATGCAAGTTTCAACAGGTTCATAAAAAGCCATTATTTAGAGCCTGGTCAGCCCAAGACTCCCTAATGTGCATCTTACCTCAGAGCTGCAGGAACTAGCATCACACTGCCTGCTTCCCCAGGGAGAACCCTCAGGCTATCAGCCTTGCTTTTATTTCCATCCTCATCTCAAATCTCAAGCCACAGCTGTGGGCCAGGAACACAATGTTGTGGCACTACTGCTTGAAGTCTACAGCATAAGAGGACCACACCAAAGCAAACTGGTGGGCAAGGTCACTCCAGGTGACAGCCATTCCTGCAGCTGGGCTGAATTGCTCCCAAGGACTGAGAGTGCGGGTGGACTTCCAGTGCGGCTGGCTGCTGGTTGGTTCAGGTGAAGGATGGTTTGAAAGGCAGGCTTTGATGTCAGTGCAAATAAAGCCTCCAAGGTTGGTCACTGCATTACCCAAATTTCAGGCACCTGAATTCTTTGGTGGGTCTAGCATCTAACTAAGATTATATAGGAAGCTCATGGCTGATGAGAAAGTAGAGAGAGGCTTCATGCATTGTGTTGCAGAGACTGGTTTTCTTTGTGTTTGGTAGAAGTCTTTTTTTTTCTTTTACAATCTAAAAGGCAGAAGTGTCTGACATTTCAGTGCTGGTCTTCCCTTAAACAGAGACTACTAATTGCAGCCATTAGAAACCAGATTTAAATAATGAAATTCATATTGCATGGGTGCTATTCTGAAACAGAATTTAGGACTTCATCAGTGAAAGCCTAATGCATTAACCCTACTATGCTTCTGATGTCATACGTGGATCTTAATGAAACATGTTGTAGTTACTTTTCATTAAAAAATGATAGACAAGATTGTAACATATTTTAGGTAAAGAGAAACAGATGAAGGGAAAAAAAAGTAGGAAAATATGTCATTAAGCAATTTGTTCATCAAGTTCAGTATCTTGACACTGCCTATGACAAATACTTACTGCTTCAAAGAGCAAATCCTCCTACAGTATATCTAGATGCCATGGGTGTGTAACAATAAAAATTCCTCCTTGGTTCCTGTAGTTATTATAAAGCATTGGATTTAATTATCTGACTACAAACTTAAGGCAGTTACTTAAAAATTTCAGCTTATTCTATACCTTTTGAACAATTACCAGCTTTTCTTAAGCAACAAGATTTTAAAGGGAGACTATTTTTAGTGTAACAATTCAAACAACAAAATGTTTGTAGTTCTTCCATCATAATACGGCACACCAAAGCTGAGCTCTGCAGCCAGTTTGCTGAAATCCTTTGTAATCCTCAGCATGTCAGTCACCTAGATCGCCGGCTGAATTTTACTAAGTAGAGAGAGATAAGATGAAGAAAGTGAACGCTGTGGGTTTTGTTGACATAGCTGAACTTTTAGGAACTACAGTTACAGATTTCAGAAATCTGTAAGCACAAACTCGGACGTAAGTATGTAATTCAGCATTTATCAGAAGATATTCAATGACTTTCCTGGACTTATAACAACAAAAAGCAGCTAACACTGTGTATGGAATACGAACACTGAAAGAAAAGCAGAGGTGAAACTAAAACTCAGATCCAAAGGACATGGAACAGATTTGAATTTCATGGCACAAACTTCTCCCCCTGCTCAGAGACTCAGCCCTGAATATCAAGTGCTTAAAATCCAAGTGACTGACAGGAAAAAATGAACCAAGATTCACACTTCCCTTCCTGCTGGAAAGTAAAAGTTAAGAAATGCATGGTCTTTCATCTTCTGTGTCAGAAGATCAGGCCACATCCGGCTTGGAAGGCTTTATGGCAGGCGCGGGACAGGTAACTTTACGATGACACCACAAGAAATATTTGATTGCCCTTTTATTTAAATGGGTGAAGTCCTAGCCCTAGCAAGGTCAATGTGACTTCTGCCAACTGTTCAGGAGTCTCTGTTTTACGTTTGCATTAACAACCGTTTAACAGAAATGAATGAAGCCTTTGGGAGGCTATATGAAACGCAACCTGCCATAAGCTAGGTTCGATAGCAGGCTGGATTTAGGAAGTTCCTGCTTCCTCGGCCGGTTGTTCTCAGCCCCCAGCATCACCACGTCATAGAAAAAAAAGGAGCAGTTAGCTGACTGAGCTTCAAAATAAACCTCCTAAGAAGGGGTTATTTCTGATCTGGTTTTCATTAAGGCTGTACAAAAAGCTGGTATCGCAGTCGGGGTGGGGACAGGGCTGTGTGGCGTGGAGGCGAGAGGGGCCCCCAGAGCCGGCACGCGCTGAAACTGCGGCATGATGCTCGGTGCCCCATCCTCTGCAACTGCACGGGGGAAAGCCCAGCCTGCCTTTCTGAAGCTGCTGCCAAGTCAGCGGGAAAAAGTAAGAAAGACCTGACTTATTATAAAGAGATCCCAAGCAGAGTCTGAGATTTCAAAGCACCTTTTACTACTCCTTAATTCTTGAGTGAAAAGCCAAACCCCTGCGACTGTTTTTACCTTTTCAGATTGGCTAAGCCGGCTGATCAGACAGTAAAATGATGGCTTTTTTATTGGTAGCAGCATTAACAAAAATCCAGGAGGCCCCACCCTGTCTAGCAGCAGTTGCTAGGGAGCCTCAGGTTTTGTGTGCAGCATCATTAACACACCAAATCGGAGGCTGAAGGAGTGGTTCCTGCTGCAGCCCGGGCTCCCAGGGGAAGGCAGTGATGCAGTCTGCTGGCGTGCACCTGGCCAGGCTCTGCCTGCTGAGCCTTAGCAACACCACTTTTCCTCTACAGCCTTGTATGCGGGAGTTTCCGGTTTTTCCTGACCACTCTTCCCAAATTCTGATGCACAAGTGTGCACAGCGGCACTGCAATCAGTGTCAGGAACCGGTACGAGCTTTTCCTCAGCTCTAGCAACCATTTTCAGTTCTGTGTTATTGAGGCATGCTCCCAGGAGGCCTGATGAGCATAATGCTGAACAAGTCTGAGAACTATCTAGATTAAGGTGCTCAGCACTATTAATATTCATGCAACTAATTGCGTATTATAACTCTAGGCATTTTTCCTACAAATAATATGGGTCTTGAGGTTTCCTGCTGGATTAGGATAAGTTTTATTGCACGGTAGCCTTCTGAGCAACACTGAAGATGATAATTGAGGCGACATTTTGGCTGAGGAATTTTTGTTTGTTAAGTTTTTTTCTAGTACTCCTTCTGCTAAGGGGTAATTCTGCAAAATAACATGTGTAGGCTTATTGCTTTGCTTAATAGAAACAGTGAAGAACCTGACTTGAGCAGAGCTGCAGAAGAGATATTAAGTTATCTTGCTTTTATTCAAGCTTATGGCATGGTTCAAGCCCATTATACTAGCTAAGCTATAATAAATACTTGACCTGTGAGTGCTAGAAGGGAATTCATCCTTATTTCCTCCCCCCGATTACATAAATCTGAATGACAAGCTATTTAATCTGGGTAATAGTTAACAGTCTCTGATTGCAGCTGTTAATGTTACCCAAAGGAATACCAGCTACTAGTCAAGAAAGCTGTGGTAACACCTTGCTAATGAGAACCATATTTGAGGTTACTCAGACTAACAGTTTGATTCCCATAAACATGTTCATTTTTTAAAAAAAGTAAATTTTGCTTTTATAATGACAGAGTCAGTTAGAGGGTCCAACTGTATAAGAATCCTGTAAATTTTTGGAAACTTATTTCGACTGCCTCCAAACATCCTGGAATTGCCTTCAGCTTTCCCTCTCAGGCAGCTGAGACTACTTCTTACTTCTAAGAAGCAACTGCTTTCAGGTGGGTTTCTTTAATTAAAACTTTTAAAGCACTTTACATTGCACAGTATAGCCTGCCCAGAAGCACCGTCTCTGAAAGTGATGATCCTCAGAATAACTCTTGAAAGCACTAGGGAATGAAAAATGTTTTTTTTTCGCTTCCCCCTCCTCCCCCTGCCCCCGCCACACTGTATTTCAGGGCTATCTTTCCTGTCGATGCTTGGAGATCTCCAGCTTTTCCTTTATGGAAAGGGGCTCTATGCTGCACTGCTAACTTTTATATCTGAGATAGGTGGAACATAATATCATAGCAATTGTCAGAGACGTTAACACCTCCTCTCTTCAGGGTTTCCTTTTTCAGGGGAAAAAGACAGTATTCAACGCAAATTTATGGTATCATTTTTTTCCCCTGCCCTGAACCACGGTCTTTCCCTAGGACCCTATTTAGCTCTCTATGCTACTGTCTTCTGGAAAATTTTGTGTCACCTGCCTAAAGCAAAAGTATGCTCTGAAGAAAGAGCATACAAATCTGCAGCTGTCCGCTTGGTTCCTCAGATAATGTCTGTTGGTTCTGCCTTTGAAAAGTGAGTTTTGGAATTCTCTCTGTGAAGCTGGGCTCTTGGATGCAGATACTTTCAATGTTTAGTGTTCCCTACATGCTGAATGTTTCTAATTCTCAATGCATTTTGTTGCCTTTGGACTTACTGTGATACGGGTTTATCTGATGAGAAAAGGTATTTGCTAAAGGAAGCCAGAGAGTTTAGCATTGTGCTTTAAACCTGCCATGCAGAAGCCACTCTTCATTATATAATTTAATAACTTCCTGTAAAATTGCTGTTAATTTATTGAAAAATAAAAAGAGCACTGAGGAAGTGTAAAATATTAAACCTCGCTGTCTTTCCATTCTTCCTAGGGGCCTGGATTTACGTAGCTGAAGCTAAATAAAAAAGGGTAGCAGCATGACTGGCTAACCAAAACTATTAATTTGGATTGCACCATTAAGAGGTAGCAAGATTCTTCCTTTTTCACAAGGCTTGCCAAATCTGTATAGTTTTCAGATTGTATTGTACAATTCTGTGTAACAGCTATGTCTTGATTTTTTTAGTACACAACTAAGTACTCTAAATGTTGTTCTTGCGTGCTCTCTCTCTTTCTGTGTGTATATATATAATTAAAATACCATTATTGAAATATAAATAGTTAAATTAAAGTCTGTTTATTCTGGAAAAGCACAACTACAGAAACTTGATTATATTTTATTCAGTCTTGGGAGAGTTTGGTTTGCTTAGACAGGGGAGAAGTAAGAATGTACCACCAAGTATAAAAGACAACAATGCAGGAAACAAGTTACTAACTGGAGAGCAGGCAAACTAATTGAAATAAAGTTCTAGGCTTATATTCATTTTTGAGTATTTTTGATTGCAAAATGTAATCTCAAAAAAGCACCAAAGCCTAGAAATTGATGAGATACTGTTGACACTCTGTGGCAGTACTAATAGCCTAATTCAGATAAATTGAGAGCTGTCTTGCTCAGATAGGCTTTGGGAAAGTGCCTTTACCCCCATTCCACTGATTATTAGTTTGGAGGACCAGGTGCCAATTGCCTAAAACTTCAGTGTCCTGTTTTATAATCACATAATTAAAATCAAAAGTAAAAATGGCTTCAGAAACTTCAATTGATGGGAATACTGTGTTGCCTGTTACAGTTAGTGATTATTCTGCGAGTTAGCTGGATACATGAGTCCAATGTCTTTTTCTTCCCAAGGCTGTCTTTTTTACATCTGTGCAAACCTTTTTGCAGGAGCTCATGTACTGAATAATTGTTTTATAAAATGTAACTGGTGGGGTGGGGGGGTGTTGATGGCCAAAATAAGATGGCTGAACAAAATGTTAATTATACTGGAGAGCAGGACAGTGTCAGTATTTGAAATAAAGATGAAATATAGGTGTTCAAGTTTAAGTCAAAACAGGAATCTTAAATTTTGTAGAATTACCTCTGGAGACGTGGTCAAGAAATTAATGACATTTCTGGAAAAAAAAGGGGCTCTGCTATGGCTTGGGGTTATTCAGCACTAAGATCAATCTGTCAAGAAAACAGCAATGTTACTGAAAATGGGTTTCCACAGTAGTTTCTTATGAACTGTTGTTTATGCTATTATAGATAGTTTAAATATTACAACTGTGACTCAGTTATTTTCAATACCAGGAGATACCTTATTAGGATTTGCTCCCACCAAACCTGCTTTGCTTACCGTGACAGTTAGACTACCGTGGCTAAATATAGAATACAGAAGAAAGGTGCTAACGCTTTCAAATTCAAGTACACACTTAGACAAATACTATAAATAGGCTGATGTTTTGTAAACTAGTACTTGACGGAGGCACAGAATAAATGCTCTCCCGTGGGAATTTTCTGTGCTCTTTCTGTGGCTTTTATGGGAGCAAGTAGCTACTCTTAGACAGATATCTCAGCTCTCTTTATATTACTATTAATTTCAGGTCCAATAGCAGCAAGAGACTGACAAAGCTTGCTAGCAGGGTGCTTTCAGGCAAGCTGCCCAATGTAGTTTTGCCAATACACTGAGCTGCACTACCCTTGCTATGTCTGCCCTGATTTTTCCAGGGTACGGTTAATTTTAAACAAGGTTCTAGTGCTGGTTTAGTTCTGCTGTAATCATGGGCTCGGTGGACCTGACAAACTTTGAGTTTTGGTGCGGATTTGGAGAACATTCAGAAATCGGTTCACTTGAGTGCGTTATCAGGTGTGTTAGCAACCATAACGTTTCTAAGATCGGAGATCTGAGCCTGTAATATTGCACAGGTCAGGTCAAACTGGGGCTCAGTTCCAAACATTTCACAAAAGCCAGTGTTTTTGTTTAAAGCTGTGTCTTTTAAACGTACAATTTTGCAGGCAGTGTTCAACAGTACTGGAAAGAAAAACCCCAGCAACACTCTTGTATTATAAGCAAACTAAAATATCAGTATGTAGCACACTTAGGCCAGACCTGTTTTAACTTGAGTTATATTTGCATTAAGCTATAGCCAGACATGCAAAGATAATTAACTTTATCATTAAAACTAGTATATTTATATAGACAATCTTTAGCCAACCTTCTCACTGATTGCACTGTTTCTCTTATTTTATAAGTCACTCCTGCCAAAACCATTACAGTATCTATAACAGAATGAGCAAAAATGGTACAGGGAAAAAAAAAACCCAAAGGTCTTGCACTGTATCATCTCTGTAAGTATCAAAAATGAGGCCGTTTTCCTGAGTCAGGGTAAGAATTCACAAAAACTCTCTGATATTACTGCTATGAGATTTATAAGTAGATGTCCATGGCAAAGGATGGTGTTGTCACCAAGACCTATGGTTTGAGATTGATATTACCTGTTGATGAGATCATCTGTGCTATCAGCTTCCCGAGCTGGTGCTGTTGCAGTGTCGTCCTTTACCTTTACTTGCAGCCTGATCCTGGCTCTGCTGTAGTTATGTCTGGCTAAACTTTCGTCGATGTTGCTTGCAGTAAATTTACTCCCTTTGTCTCCCAAACAGGGAAGAAGCTTGGGAAATAGGCTCCAGTTATTTGACTGCATCCATGAAAATCGGCCTTATCTATCTTGGAAATTTCTTCTCTCTTTCCCACACTTTCTATCTGCAACTGGGAAGTGTTAGGCTGTTACATCTCTTGAAAATGAGATCTTGGCTAGCTCTTTTTTTCTTTACCTGTTCCTTTTATTAGAACAGAAAATTTGCATTATAACTCTGCTTGAGCTCAGTATGTCCGTGAGGCCTTGTTTCCTATAGGAATTAAGATGAAAGAAGATTTTCATTCTTGTTTCTTGTTGTCACTTCTGTTGTATCTTCTACCTTCTGTTTGAATGCAATAGGTTCTATCTACGACCATGATTTTATTCTCTAAGTCTGGTGCAACTTGCTTGCACACAGCTTTACAGTATTCAGTAAAACCATGGGAGAAATGTGAATTATGACTTACCAGTGAGTCTAACATTCTTGAAAAGAATAGCAAGAAAACAGAAATGAACCAAACATGTAGCTCCTGGGAGGGAGGAGGTTTCAGTTCCATCATGCAGGGTATTTAAAATGACCTTCCCAAGGTCAGCTAGGACAGCAGTCTCATTTGTTGGGAATTAAAGGTAGAACTAACCGTGACTTTGCTAAGAAGGTTGTCTATATAAAAAAAAAAAGGAGCTCTTGCTTCTTTACTTGAAGTCTGTCATATCCTTACATGAAGCAGATAGATAAGCTGTTTCATACTGTTTAGGAAGTGGCAGCAGGCGGTCTGAATTAGTAGATTTAGCATGAAGGTTTTGACAGCCTATGTGCAACATATGCGCTGCAGCTAGGAGGGTGAAGTTTGAGTCAGATGAACAAATCTATATTTCACTAACAACAAAAAGTGTGGCTCTACTCCCTTGTCACTTGCTTATCTTGCCCATTTTGCTATCTTTTGTCTGCTCCTGGGATTTTTTTCTTGCCCAGCAGAACAGTCTGTGATTAAGGCAGCTGCTGATCCGGCATCCCCCGCTCCATTACCTGCCTCCTCCTACACCTGCAGCTCAACAGCATGGCTTCCGCACTGCTCTGGCCTGCATTTGGCAGGGGGGGAACCAAAAGGTGGACAAGCACTATGCTGCAAGCCAGGACTTCGTGTCTAGTGGGACTCCCTCCTCACAGGAGTCCCGCTAAAGGGTCTGTTTCTCAGGCAGCAACCCTGCCTCAGAAACCCTCCCCAGCCCAGGACCCCCACACGTGTGCACCACCTGTGACCCCAATATATGGGCTGCCTGCCTCTCCCACTCCAAACCCTGACACGTGGAGCCTCGGATACGGGCAGGTTAGAGAAGCTGAAACATCTGCCTGAGACAGCACGCAGGTTCCATTCTCATTTCTGCAGGCAGCGTGATGCACAGCACTGCAAGCCATTAGGATGTATCTATCTGTAAACACTCGCGGCAAGCAGTCATAAGAAAAGTAAGGATGTGAATTTAAATTGCGTTAGTCAAAATGAACTAAACCTTGTACAGAAGGCCTCCTTCAGCATTAACTTCATTTGGATCCATGTTTTCCCACACAAAGAAATCCTTTATGCGTTCCTTTATCTGCAAACAGCACTTCAAGCTTACAGAATTTATCATAGACATCTGATAAAAGCAAAAATATGGGCAAATGAATCAGATTTTTTAAATGGTGGTTTAGTATTTGAATTTGCTCCTTCCATTTGGTTATTTCACCTTATTATTTTGTCATTTTAAAGATGACATAGTACAATACAGGGTCAGCTTTCCTCTACAATAACAATTTTCTTGTAGATTTGTTACTAATGCATGTGCCCTCTCTCTCCTGGCTAACTCACATTTTCAGATCACCATCTAATTTTTCTATGCCTTTTAGCATGTAATCTATTCAGTTACCAAGGTCGTGGGGAAGTTTTAATGTATTTCAGTGCAGTTTTTCTTATACATGCATTTTAAGCGTAATAAAAAAATGACAGATTGCAGTCTTGCCATTAAGCTTAATACCAACTTCTTGTACAGATGGTAGTCCATCACGATTAAAAACGCTTCAGGAAGAAAATACATCCAGACAGTGAGCAGGTATCCCTTCAGCCTCTAGACAAAGTGCCTAAAACCAGTGTTTCTCTAGCTCTGTCGCTATTTCATGCACAGTAATAACCTCTGGCAAGTTTTTTGTGTTCTCACTGGATTGTATGTCGAAAACAATACAGTTCCTCTTAAAACTGTTCTGTGTTTTATTTTTAAAATAAATTTTATTGAAACTGTATGTGCGGTGGCATTACAGTCTGGCACACGACAGTGTTAATCTCCCTGCTTAGTTCTGCCATTGATCTGCAGTACGATTGCTATTTTTATCCCTGCTGTTTGAAGTACAGTCAGTCATGACCACATTTCCATTAACGACTAGGCGCTGAACCATTTTAATCTGTGACTAATAAAAAATTGTAACATTTTCATTAAATCCACATACAGTCTTGGCACTATCATCGGTGCTGGCAGAGTAGTGATTTTCTGTTTCTTGAGCGATGCATCTGCCATTGTCAGTGATCTACACCGATTAGACAGCCAACTTTTTCCTTCTCTCCCAAGTAATATGTACTCAGTATTAGTGTCCCAGATATGTTTGATCTATGTGTAAATCTATTATTCAACTGGCAGAGGGAGAACACCACAATGAAATGGAAAGCCAGAAGAATAAGCGATAGGTCCAAGAAATAGGAACTAGTAACCCCTTGACGTTGACAAGGTCTGAGGGAGAGACCTCCATTCTCTTAGCTCAAGGGACAGAGATCCATACTGTAGATGTAAAAGTTTTAGCACTGCTATTTCCTTTGCAGAGGGCAAAAAATGCACACACATTTTTGTAAACTTAGGAGATTGTGCCCACAAACAGAGATATTAAAATAACATTGTCATTCTTTTAGTCTAACTCTGCCAGAATGAAAGTATTAGAAGTAGATTACTCATGCCGACTTGATTCCTGCCTGCTCCAGGAATATAAAGTTTAAATTAATTACCTGGTTACGTATTTATCTATGCATTTATTACAGGGCTGCTTTGTCATTCTGTGGGAAAGGTGAGTGATGCTCTGAGGAACCGGGGCTCGCTAGTGAAGGGGGCTGCTGTCTCCACAAGCACCCCTGCCAATTTGTGACAGAAGGCGTAAGCTGGGCAGCGACTGAGGTGTGGAGCTTCAGCTGGTGCGGAAGGGACCTGGCCGTAGCTCTGGAGAGTGAGAGTGCTCCTCTGCTACGTTTTCCCTGAGGGGAGTCGGGAGAGGTTTTGAGATTCAGGTAAGCTCGAACATCTGTTTTTAATGCACAGAAAGAGAAAAATCAGGTAAACGAGGTTATGGAAAAGGTAAAGAAACATTCAGCGTAAGATGATGGAGAATAAGAGGCAGTGTTAAAGCTGAATAGCAGACAGGAAAAGAGCTAGTGGGCAATCAGAAGGCTTTTAGCGTGGTTAGATAGCCTCTGGCCCGGCGCTGGCGTGGGGTCCGGGCAGGGCGGCTGCCGCCTGGCTGGGGTCTGCCCGGGAGATACATCAACACGGCAGAGATTAGCACTCAAAAGGTAGGAAATGCCAGATGTAAGTTACATGACTAATCTTAATTTTGCTCTCGTGTATGTGTTTTATGATAGCGGCACGATCAAATACCGCGTTTTTTTTTCCACAGGGCCTAAGCTTTTCTCGGTGCACAGGCGGGATGCTGCGAGCAGCCATCCCACGCACTTAATGAGCGGCAATTACGTATTTTCTTTTTTCCTTGTGTTCAATGAACAGCCTCGTATCTTCTGCATCGCGTACTAAAGGAACCCTGGAGGAGCTCTCGTATAACGGCCACAACTCTGTAATAAATGTCAGAGGCTCCTGTAACTCTATTTCCTCTTTTTTTTTTTTTTTTTTTTAATCTTTAGAGAGCAGGGCCCGTGTAACCGTTATCCCGATGGCCGAGTCTGAGGAGCAGAGGGACACGGTCCTGCTGGGGACGGGACGCCCCCCACCCTCTGGG